>NW_017309487.1:0-4568 GCF_000935625.1 Nanorana parkeri
TGGCTGGTCTTGTCTCCGCCCCCTCCTGTAATAAAGACCAGAAACTGCTGCGCTCTCTCCTTGTGCAGGGTGACTGGTCTTGTCTCCGCCCCCTCCTGTAATAAAGACCGCTCACTGCTGCTCTCTCTTCTTGTGCAGGAGGACTGGTCTTGTCTCCGCCCCCTCCTGTAATAAAGACCGCTCACTGCTGCTCTCTCTTCTTGTACAGGGTGACTGGTCTTGTTTCCGCCCCCTCCTGTAATAAAGACCGCTCACTGCTGCTCTCTCTTCTTGTGCAGGGTGACTGGTCTGGTCTCCGCCCCCTCCTGTAATAAAGACCGCTCACTGCTGCTCTCTCACCTTGTGCAGGGTGACTGGTCTTGTCCCCGCCCCCTCCTGTAAGAAAGACCTGTCACTGCTGCTCTCTCTTCTTGTGCAGGGTGACTGGTCTTGTCTCCGCCTCCTGACAAATTTTGAGCCTGGTTAAAAAAAATGCTTAACTGGTAATGCTGCAGTAAAATCAATCTCACCAAAGCCCCTCCGCTCTTCTTTATTACGGACTATCTGTGCCAATAACCCGGCCCATGCACAGGCCAATAATGACTTTCAAGGCCAGCGGATTGGTGGTCAAATATTAACCAGCCGGGAACATATAAAGGAGGACGCCATCGCTGCGTTTGTACGTCTCTGCTGTGTACACGGCACGGCTCATACAAGATATCCGGTATAACATACACTCATGAAGGTGAAACAATACACAATGGCGCCAGTCTACGGGTCGGTAAAATTTGGCTGCTATTTCGGTGACCCGAATACCGGCCAGTCCCCCCCACTTTCACCTGCCAGGCTGCGAGTGATGGAGGATGTGGAATGATAGGGAACAGGGGAGGAGTGAAGGGGTGAGATGGGGGTCCCGTGTTCTCTCCTCTGATATTCGTAATAAAAAAACGACTGAATAACCCAAATTTTGTCATAAATTGTCCCTCTGCCTAAAATAATCGTCACCCTGTCACCGAGCGCCCGGATGGTAACCGAGAGCATGATGGATGATGGTGCCTGTAAAGCCGGGCTCAGCGGACAATCCCCTTTTATCATTTCATAGCCGAAGTTTAGTGAAGTATTGTCATTTGGCGCGCTCGGCAGGAGAGGTTGGCCCCGCGCCACGGCACAGTCCTCTACCGAGAGCCTTTCATCACCCGGATATGTGGCAGCCGGGGAGACAAATAGGTGTCAGCTGCCCCTTCACCTGCTGCCTCCGAAGGGCTATTAGTGTAATCCGGACAAAGGCTAATGAATGACAGAGACCCCGGAGCATGTGAGAACCGGCGACCCGGAGACCTGTCATAGCCAAAAACGGAAGGATCCCACCACTCAAAGCCGACATTGTTTCATTTTGGTGGATGCCAAAATCCCCAAACCACCCGACTTTCTTCTACATATCAGAGACTCCACCGTTGGCTTATACACTGAGTTCCCGGGTCTGTACACCTTCTGTGCCCATTATGAGGGGCCCCCACCATCCCTGTGCTGAGTTCCCGGGTCTGTACCCCTGCTGTGCCCATTATGAGGAGCTCCCACCATCCCTGTGCTGAGTTCCCGGGTCTGTACCCCTGCTGTGCCCATTATGAGGAGCTCCCACCATCCCTGTGCTGAGTTCCCGGGTCTGTACCCCTGCTGTGCCCATTATGAGGAGCTCCCACCATCCCTGTGCTGAGTTCCCGGGTCTGTACCCCTGCTGTGCCCATTATGAGGAGCTCCCACCATCCCTGTGCTGAGTTCCCGGGTCTGTACCCCTGCTGTGCCCATTATGAGGAGCTCCCACCATCCCTGTGCTGAGTTCCCGGGTCTGTACCCCTGCTGTGCCCATTATGAGGAGCTCCCACCATCCCTGTGCTGAGTTCCCGGGTCTGTACCCCTGCTGTGCCCATTATGAGGAGCTCCCACCATCCCTGTGCTGAGTTCCCGGGTCTGTACCCCTGCTGTGCCCATTATGAGGAGCTCCCACCATCCCTGTGCTGAGTTCCCGGGTCTGTACCCCTGCTGTGCCCATTATGAGGAGCTCCCACCATCCCTGTGCTGAGTTCCCGGGTCTGTACCCCTGCTGTGCCCATTATGAGGAGCTCCCACCATCCCTGTGCTGAGTTCCCGGGTCTGTACCCCTGCTGTGCCCATTATGAGGAGCTCCCACCATCCCTGTGCTGAGTTCCCGGGTCTGTACCCCTGCTGTGCCCATTATGAGGAGCTCCCACCATCCCTGTGCTGAGTTCCCGGGTCTGTACCCCTGCTGTGCCCATTATGAGGAGCTCCCACCATCCCTGTGCTGAGTTCCCGGGTCTGTACCCCTGCTGTGCCCATTATGAGGAGCTCCCACCATCCCTGTGCTGAGTTCCCGGGTCTGTACCCCTGCTGTGCCCATTATGAGGAGCTCCCACCATCCCTGTGCTGAGTTCCCGGGTCTGTACCCCTGCTGTGCCCATTATGAGGAGCTCCCACCATCCCTGTGCTGAGTTCCCGGGTCTGTACCCCTGCTGTGCCCATTATGAGGAGCTCCCACCATCCCTGTGCTGAGTTCCCGGGTCTGTACCCCTGCTGTGCCCATTATGAGGAGCTCCCACCATCCCTGTGCTGAGTTCCCGGGTCTGTACCCCTGCTGTGCCCATTATGAGGAGCTCCCACCATCCCTGTGCTGAGTTCCCGGGTCTGTACCCCTGCTGTGCCCATTATGAGGAGCTCCCACCATCCCTGTGCTGAGTTCCCGGGTCTGTACCCCTGCTGTGCCCATTATGAGGAGCTCCCACCATCCCTGTGCTGAGTTCCCGGGTCTGTACCCCTGCTGTGCCCATTATGAGGAGCTCCCACCATCCCTGTGCTGAGTTCCCGGGTCTGTACCCCTGCTGTGCCCATTATGAGGAGCTCCCACCATCCCTGTGCTGAGTTCCCGGGTCTGTACCCCTGCTGTGCCCATTATGAGGAGCTCCCACCATCCCTGTGCTGAGTTCCCGGGTCTGTACCCCTGCTGTGCCCATTATGAGGAGCTCCCACCATCCCTGTGCTGAGTTCCCGGGTCTGTACCCCTGCTGTGCCCATTATGAGGAGCTCCCACCATCCCTGTGCTGAGTTCCCGGGTCTGTACCCCTGCTGTGCCCATTATGAGGAGCTCCCACCATCCCTGTGCTGAGTTCCCGGGTCTGTACCCCTGCTGTGCCCATTATGAGGAGCTCCCACCATCCCTGTGCTGAGTTCCCGGGTCTGTACCCCTGCTGTGCCCATTATGAGGAGCTCCCACCATCCCTGTGCTGAGTTCCCGGGTCTGTACCCCTGCTGTGCCCATTATGAGGAGCTCCCACCATCCCTGTGCTGAGTTCCCGGGTCTGTACCCCTGCTGTGCCCATTATGAGGAGCTCCCACCATCCCTGTGCTGAGTTCCCGGGTCTGTACCCCTGCTGTGCCCATTATGAGGAGCTCCCACCATCCCTGTGCTGAGTTCCCGGGTCTGTACCCCTGCTGTGCCCATTATGAGGAGCTCCCACCATCCCTGTGCTGAGTTCCCGGGTCTGTACCCCTGCTGTGCCCATTATGAGGAGCTCCCACCATCCCTGTGCTGAGTTCCCGGGTCTGTACCCCTGCTGTGCCCATTATGAGGAGCTCCCACCATCCCTGTGCTGAGTTCCCGGGTCTGTACCCCTGCTGTGCCCATTATGAGGAGCTCCCACCATCCCTGTGCTGAGTTCCCGGGTCTGTACCCCTGCTGTGCCCATTATGAGGAGCTCCCACCATCCCTGTGCTGAGTTCCCGGGTCTGTACCCCTGCTGTGCCCATTATGAGGAGCTCCCACCATCCCTGTGCTGAGTTCCCGGGTCTGTACCCCTGCTGTGCCCATTATGAGGAGCTCCCACCATCCCTGTGCTGAGTTCCCGGGTCTGTACCCCTGCTGTGCCCATTATGAGGAGCTCCCACCATCCCTGTGCTGAGTTCCCGGGTCTGTACCCCTGCTGTGCCCATTATGAGGAGCTCCCACCATCCCTGTGCTGAGTTCCCGGGTCTGTACCCCTGCTGTGCCCATTATGAGGAGCTCCCACCATCCCTGTGCTGAGTTCCCGGGTCTGTACACCCGCTGTGCCCATTATGAGGGGCTCCGGCCCCACCCACCCGGCTAGTGACAGAGACAATTTCTGCACCTTGTATAATAGTGAATACGACACAACTCTCTATAACAAATAGAACACATTCGGGGAAAACAAACACATTTCAGAACCGGCCCAGTTTTCAGCCCGGAGGAAACTTCATAACGTTCCCCCATTGTCCATATTTCTCGGATATTCCCCTTGTGAAGGTCACGGCTCTGACAGATGGTGATGAGAAAGATAAGACGGGCAGATAACACCATCAGGGGGGTCTGGGTGCGCTGGGTATACGGGGAGAAGGTCCTCCAGATACCGGAGAATGGAAGAATGATCAGATATGGGCGGTGAAAGACGGGTCCAGAGATCCTCATAGGGAATTGCAGAGGGCCAGAAAGTCCCGTCACCTCTGCGAGCCGCGTCTTGTCCGGGTATTTCTGGCTCATAAATTGTCACATGATCTCTACA
>NW_017309487.1:8354-14175 GCF_000935625.1 Nanorana parkeri
CTCTCTCTCTCTCTCTCTCCCTCTCTCTCCCTCTCTCTCCCTCTCTCTTGCTGGATGTGATGAGTGCAGTGAGTGGATGGAGTGCGGTCACACTGGGCACTGTCTCCGCCAGGTCAGCTTGGTGTGTAGTGTGAGACGTCTCTGGCTGGCACGGCGGGAGCTCTGAGCTCTCATTGTCTCATCACGTTGTCACCGTTTCCTGATCCGTGGAACTCGAGACACAACAGCAGAATTTCCTCTCCGGGATATTTACAAATCTTTTCTTTTTCTGCTTTGTTCTGTCCTCGTCTCCTCCCATGTGAAGCGGATTCACTCTGGTGAATACTATAATCTGGTGAATACTATAATCTGGTGAATACTATAATCTGGTGAATACTATAGGCTTGTGAATACTATAAACTGGTGAATACTATAATCTGGTGAATACTATAATCTGGTGAATACTATAAGCTGAATACTATCAGCTGGTGAATACTATAGGCTGGTGAATACTATAAACTGGTGAATACTATAAAATGGACGGCGGGAGCTCTGAGCTCTCATTGTCTCATCACGTTGTCACCGTTTCCTGATCCGTGGAACTCGAGACACAACAGCAGAATTTCCTCTCCGGGATATTTACAAATCTTTTCTTTTTCTGCTTTGTTCTGTCCTCGTCTCCTCCCATGTGAAGCGGATTCACTCTGGTGAATACTATAATCTGGTGAATACTATAATCTGGTGAATACTATAGGCTTGTGAATACTATAAACTGGTGAATACTATAATCTGGTGAATACTATAATCTGGTGAATACTATAAGCTGAATACTATCAGCTGGTGAATACTATAGGCTGGTGAATACTATAAACTGGTGAATACTATAAAATGGTGAATACTATAATCTGGTGAATACTATAAGCTGGTGAATGCTATAGGCTGGTGCATACTATAGGCTGGTGAATACTATAGGCTGGTGCATACTATAGGCTGGTGAATACTATAGGCTGGTGCATACTATAGGCTGGTGAATACTATAGGCTGGTGCATACTATAGGCTGGTGAATACTATAGGCTGGTGCATACTATAGGCTGGTGAATACTATAGGCTGGTGCATACTATAGGCTGGTGAATACTATAGGCTGGTGCATACTATAGGCTGGTGAATACTATAGGCTGGTGCATACTATAGGCTGGTGAATACTATAGGCTGGTGCATACTATAGGCTGGTGAATACTATAGGCTGGTGCATACTATAGGCTGGTGAATACTATAGGCTGGTGCATACTATAGGCTGGTGAATACTATAGGCTGGTGCATACTATAGGCTGGTGAATACTATAGGCTGGTGCATACTATAGGCTGGTGAATACTATAGGCTGGTGCATACTATAGGCTGGTGAATACTATAGGCTGGTGCATACTATAGGCTGGTGAATACTATAGGCTGGTGCATACTATAGGCTGGTGAATACTATAGGCTGGTGCATACTATAGGCTGGTGAATACTATAGGCTGGTGCATACTATAGGCTGGTGAATACTATAGGCTGGTGCATACTATAGGCTGGTGAATACTATAGGCTGGTGCATACTATAGGCTGGTGAATACTATAGGCTGGTGCATACTATAGGCTGGTGAATACTATAGGCTGGTGCATACTATAGGCTGGTGAATACTATAGGCTGGTGCATACTATAGGCTGGTGAATACTATAGGCTGGTGCATACTATAGGCTGGTGAATACTATAGGCTGGTGCATACTATAGGCTGGTGAATACTATAGGCTGGTGCATACTATAGGCTGGTGAATACTATAGGCTGGTGCATACTATAGGCTGGTGAATACTATAGGCTGGTGCATACTATAGGCTGGTGAATACTATAGGCTGGTGCATACTATAGGCTGGTGAATACTATAGGCTGGTGCATACTATAGGCTGGTGAATACTATAGGCTGGTGCATACTATAGGCTGGTGAATACTATAGGCTGGTGCATACTATAGGCTGGTGAATACTATAGGCTGGTGCATACTATAGGCTGGTGAATACTATAGGCTGGTGCATACTATAGGCTGGTGAATACTATAGGCTGGTGCATACTATAGGCTGGTGAATACTATAGGCTGGTGAAAAGTCTTCAATGATGAGTGCCGGAGCAGACCTGGGAATCGCGTCCCGGGACCACGCCGATCGTGTGCAGTTGCCGCGCAGCCCTATTGATTATAATGGGGTTAAAGCCGCGCGGGTCGTGTTCGGAAGCACGGGGCGGAAATTGCGGCGGTAAACCACGCGATCCGCCCGGCGTGACTGGGGTGCCGTTAGGAGGGAACGGCACCACCAGCGAGATCAGCGGTGGTGTGCGACTCCGTGACCGCGCGGCAATCCACGTGGTTTTGTGCGCGGTGACGGATAGGGCAAATATGAACCTGGCCTACGAAGGTGAAAAGTGCGACATTGGAGGAAAAGCCAGAGATTTCCCCCGCAGCACTTTTTTTTTTCTGCCGCTAGATGTCCTCAGTCTGATGTCCGGCATCATTCAACCCACTTCTTCTGAGCCCAGGTCATCCTGGATCCACCCCCAGCCTGTGATTGGAGAAGCAGCACATTGATAACTCAGCTCTCTGTCCCTCTGCTCTCTCCCACTATGAGCATGCTTCTTGTCAGCACATAAACTGATTGCCTCCTTGTGCTGCTTCTTCCTCTCACGCGCCAGCCCTGCTGTACAGGGAATGTAGGAGGCCGATAGCGGGTCACATTCGGATACTCACACTGCTTGTATTTATAAAGCCACTTGTTTTCATGGGGAGAATGTCGCGTGACGCGGAGCCCGCTATCTCCGGACATCTGCTGAGATGCTGAGGGCGGAATTTCTCAGCTCCGTCCATCTATGAGGGGAACAAAAGGCGCCATTATGATGGTTTCTGCCCCGTTTGGGTTCGGATCGTCCTCCGTAGACGCACGCGGCAAATTCCTGGCTCCCACGGCCCGGGAGGACGGGGAGCGCGGCAGCTTCTAGAGGCAATGGACGCCGTCCACCAGATTCCACCTATAACTGAAACATCACTTTGGGATGGACTCACCCTTTAAGTCACCGCGCACAGGGCCGGCGCAGAATGCGTCAGCGGATTTACCTTGTGTGGAGATGGGATGATTAGGCATTTATATCTCTGACATAGGCTGTGGTCATGTATTATGTATTGTACTGACCTGCAGCAAATAGACGGGGGTGGGGTGGGGGGGGGTGCTCTGTCTTTACAGCTGTGCATAGCAGCCAATCAGAAATCAGCGTTCATTGTTTCTACTGCTCTGAACTGATACATCTGATTGGCTGCTGTCTCTGGATGAGGATGCACAGCTCTGGGTGGAGAAGCACTACAACTCACAGCAAGGCATGCTGGATGCACGCTGGGATTTGTAGTTTTTTGCTATATAGCAATGCATAGACATAACTGCTGATTGGTTGCCATGGGTTACTGCAACTATCACCCATCTCTGAATGCTCCCCACCATACAGGACATGCTGGGACTTGTAGTGCCACACCTGTGAAGATGGTGACCCCCCCCCCTTGAAGAATGCCTCATCCCCATCCCCTGTATCGCACCCCATATACAATGCATGAGGTATAGAAGAGACATGGCCGGATGAGTCTTCTCTCCATACACGGAGAAGATTCTATAGTTAGGGCTGCAACCCCTCCCTCCCGGGTGTCGTCATCCCGCCCCCGCCCCCTTTGCCTCGGTGGGTGTGGCCAGGATGGTCTCCAGCGCTCGCAGCTCTCCGGTGCACAGGGTGAGTCGGAGTGAAGATGGAGAGTCGGACGCTGCGGTTGGAGAGGGGCCAGAGACTGCAGGCGGTGTGTGTGCTGGGCACCCGGCTGGTCACAGACATCAATGGGTGAGCAGCTGACACCTGTCTGTACCCCAATAATGTGTCACCCCCCTCCCTGGCACCCTGACACTCTGCTGCCCGATAATGCCTGTACCCCAATAATGTGTGCATCCCCTCCTCTGCACCCTGACACTCTGCTGCCAAATAATGCCTGTACCCCAATAATGTGTCACCCCCCTCCCTGGCACCCTGACACTCTGCTGCCCGATAATGCCTGTACCCCAATAATGTGTGCATCCCCTCCTCTGCACCCTGACACTCTGCTGCCAAATAATGCCTGTACCCCAATAATGTGTCATCCCCCTCCTCTGCACCCTGACACTCTGCTGCCCAATAATGCATGTACCCCAATAATGTGTGCATCCCCTTCTCTGCACCCTGACACTCTGCTGCCAAATAATGCCTGTACCCCAATAATGTGTCATCCCCCTCCTCTGCACCCTGACACTCTGCTGCCCAATAATGCATGTACCCCAATAATGTGTGCATCCCCTCCCCGGCACCCTGACACTCTGCTGCCCAATAATGCATGTACCCCAATAATGTCATCCCCCTCCTCTGCACCCTGACACTGCTGCCCAATAATGCCTGTACCCCAATAATATGTCATCCCCCTCCTCTGCACCCTGACACTCTGCTGCCCAATAATGCATGTACCCCAATAATGTGTGCATCCCCTCCTCTGCACCCTGACACTCTGCTGCCAAATAATGCCTGTACCCCAATAATGTGTCATCCCCCTCCTCTGCACCCTGACACTCTGCTGCCCAATAATGCATGTACCCCAATAATGTGTGCATCCCCTTCTCTGCACCCTGACACTCTGCTGCCAAATAATGCCTGTACCCCAATAATGTGTGCATCCCCTCCCCGGCACCCTGCTGCCCAATAATGTCTGTACCCCAATAATGTGTCACCCCCTCCTCTGCACCCTGACACTCTGTGCTGCCCAATAATGTCTGAACCCCAATGTGTCATCCTCTCCTCTGCACCCTGACACTCTGCTGCCCAATAATGCCTGTACCCCAATATTGTGTCATTCCCCCTCCTCTGCACCCTGACACTCTGTGCTGCTCAATGTATGCACACCAAAAATGTGTCATCTGCTCTCCTGCACCCTGACACTCTGCTGCCCAATAATGCCTGTACCCCAATAATGTGTCATTCCCCCTCCTCTGCACCCTGACACTCTGCTGCCCAATAATGTATGTACCGCAATAATGTGTGCATCCCCTCCCCGGCACCCTGACACTCTGTGCTGCTCAATGTATGTACCCCAAAAATGTGTCATCTGCTCTCCTGCACCCTGACACTCTGCTGCCCAATAATGTATGTACCCCAATAATGTCATCCTCTCCTCTGCACCCTGACACTCTGCGCTACCCAATAATGTATGTACCCCAAAAATGTCATCCCGTCCTCTGACACTCTGCTGCCCAATAATGTATGTACCCCAATAATGTGTCATCCTCTCCTCTGCATCCTTACACTCTGCCCTGCCCAATAATGTATGTACCCCAAAAATCTCCTCTCCTGCACCCTAAAACTGTGTAACCCTATAATATTTATACTTCTTTATTGTGCACACTTCAGTAATGTCCTCACTCCCTGCGCCCTAAAACTCCCTGCACCCTTATAATACCTGCACCTCATTGTCTGTACCCCAACACAGTGTACATACCCTTCCCTGCACCCGGATATAATGTTCACCTCTCCCCCTTCTGCACCCTCTTCCACATTCACCTCTTTGCATTTATCTACGGCATGCAGCATCATCATGCTCCCCAATATTTTGTGCCCCCCCCCTTCCTGTATCCTTGTACTGTTCTCTCCCTTCATCCCCCTACTATGTGCAGCTGATTACTATGTGAACCCCTTTCCTTTCACCTCACTAATGTGTCCAACCAACTTCTGCATCCCAAAAAAATGCATATCCCTCTCTAAATC
>NW_017309487.1:15299-15537 GCF_000935625.1 Nanorana parkeri
GACCCCCCCCCCCAATAGATGAGTGAGCCCCTTAATAATTGCACCTAAATATCCTCCACAGCTGCTGAGTTCTCTTTACAGTATTCTCATTACTGGGCACCCCGTCCCCCCTGAAATAAATGGGGTGCCCTATACATGATGCACAAAAACGCATACACACACGTAGGCGCGCTGTCAGACGTGCCCATGTGTGAACGGAGGCTTACTATTTGAACCCCACTAAACGCCAAATCGCCAC
>NW_017309487.1:15550-16526 GCF_000935625.1 Nanorana parkeri
GATCTCCGCATCAGTTTCATCCTCATCCTCCGTGAGATCCGACACATGTAAACGTTTTATCAGCTACTGATCCTGTCGTCATCTCCGCGTCTTCTATGAATCATCGCGATGAAAACATGGATCAGGTTTAGCGCTCGGCGGCGGTATCCGTACATGTGAATGACCCGTCACTGAGCCACCATATAAATATAGAGAACTACCTGAACCTGCGCTTAGCATCTGAACCCGGCTGAACAGTGTTGGCCATAGAGAGCGATTGGAAAGTTAAAAACGTGGGCGGGGCTTAGAACGGAATATATTTCGGGGTGAAAGTTTTCAGAATACGCCACACGGAACCAAAAAAACCCTGCGCGTGTATATCCAGAGAGAGCTGGACGGAGAAAGGTGAAAGAGTTCAGGGTCAGTTCAGGGCTCGCTTACTGGAGGAGTTGAGAATATTCACACAATAAATTCTGCAAATATCCTCTTTCCCATTCCTGAGCAGATGATGAGAGTAACCGAAATTCCTATCAGGGCTGCAACTAACGATTATTTTCATAATCGATTAGTTGCCCGATTATTATTTTTTCAACTAATCGATTGGCTGTAGTAAAAAATGTCTCTCTCTCCAACTAATCAATGATGAGAATCATTGCCAACTATTCTCACTATCGATTAGTTGCTGTAGCCCTAATTCCTATAGTCACACCAATTTCTGTTCTCCACTCCTCCATGAATTCCTGACATTGTACACAATTTATTGTGTGAAGATTCTCCACTCCTTTATGTTACTGGACGGCTGTGACGGAGCCGCCCTGCCCCGACCCCCTCCCGTGCAGTGCGTCACCCAGCGGACAGACCCACAACCTGATGACGGGGGCTCCTCTTCTATGATCAATATTCGATGTCGATAAATGAGGATCTGCGGCTGTATCAGAATTGTAACTTTCTGCCCCCAAATTCCGGGAATTGTTACAAATGTTTGCGGATTGTTTCT
>NW_017309487.1:16627-16899 GCF_000935625.1 Nanorana parkeri
GAGGTGAATTTTAGGTGTATCGGACATAAATGACGGCGGAAATCTCACGCTCATATATACATCGTCGCAATATTCTGAACCGGGTCAGAGCAGAACAACGGATCAGTATGTGTGGAAGAGATGATCCCAGTGTGTACAGACGGAAGGGATGGAACTTCTACACTGATGAGGTCTGTATGTGGGATGCTGACTTCAGTTTGAATATATTGGGGTCCTCTGGGAGTTCTTAGCGAAGCCCCCCCCCCCCCAAATGAGGGGCCCCCCCCCACACT
>NW_017309487.1:16924-18271 GCF_000935625.1 Nanorana parkeri
GGCTCCGCTTCCATCATGTAGCTATTGGCGTTTATGAACACAAACTGCAGAAGGACTTTAGTTAGCGCCGGCTCCCCAAATCCCTCTCCAGCCCGTCCACACCGCTGTGTTTTTGGTGCATTTTTATTTTTTTTTAAGGCATTTTAGACCCAATTTAAAGTGCGCGTCCTGCGTTGATGCTGGATTTGAACTACAACTCCCAGCAAGTCCTTCCGGCCTAGTGCTGAAGCCGTAGAATTGTGCGGTGTTGGGGGCAGTGTTCTGGTGTCTGTACAGGCGGCTGTAGGAATATGTCTGCTCAGCAGTATCCGGATCAGAACGTTATTCTGCTCTGCTGGAGCAGTTTTTCTGGAGTTATGTTGTTGGTGGCGCTTGTTCCTGTTTGCATAACCTGTGCCCGGTTCATCTATGCTTGTGCAGGCTCTTGTAATATCCATTGTTTTTCCTGAGAAGTGTTTATAATAGGCCTGTTGCCATTGCGGTAACTGAAGACACTCAGGAGGTGGCTTCTTTTTTTTTCCCCCCGCTCGCTGCACATAATTGGTTATTTATACATAGTTACATATATATAGTTACATAGTATTTGGGGTTGAATAAAGACATACGTCCATCAAGTCCAACCCATATAGGTCCACGCATCATCTCATTCTTAGTGATACTGGTACCCCCGGATATTACGGCCCCTCAAGAAATTGTCCAAACGTTTCTTGAACAAATCTACACTCTTGGCTGAGATGACGGCCGGCGGCAGAGAGTTGCAGACCTTAACCGCTCTTACTGTAAAGAACCCCCTTCGCCCCTTGTGCTGGAATTTTTTCTCCACCAACTTTAGGTGGCGGCCTCTAGTCTTTGTAATGGAGAGACACATCCCTTCTTAATACAGGACAAGACCCTGCTAGCTTTGTTTACCGCAGCTTGGCACTGCAAGCTACCTTTCAGTTTGTGGTCTACAATGACCCCCAAATCTTTTTCTATTTCTGACTTCCCCAGCGGCACACCCATGATGGTATGACCCATTTGTTTATTTTTATGTCCAAAGTGCATTACTTTGCATTTATCGGCATTAAACCTCATCTGCCATAGTATTGCCCCTCCCCCTATTTTATCCAGGCCCTCCTGTAATGTTATATTTATGATGAAGGAAGGCTCGCTGAGCTAAGTGAACGCTCCTCTAACCCTTTATTAGGTACTCAGTCCTACAGAATTCTGTGCGCGGGTATATAAGAAACGCCTCCCGAATGTTTGTATTGCTGAAATGCAGCCAGTGTGTTCCCTGGTTCCCAGCTCCACCCTCTATCTGAGCTCACTGAAGCCCCGCCCACACAGATCAGAACATTAGAAGGAGAA
>NW_017309487.1:18753-23978 GCF_000935625.1 Nanorana parkeri
CTCTCTCCTCTCTCCTTCTCTCTCTCTCCTCTCTCCTCTCTCTCTCTCTCCTCTCTCCCTCCTCTCTCCTCTCTCCTTCTCTCTCTCTCCTCTCTCCTTCTCTCTCTCTCCTCTCTCCTTCTCTCTCTCTCCTCTCTCCTCTCTCCTTCTCTCTCTCTCCTCTCTCCTTCTCTCTCTCTCCTTCTCTCTCTCTCCTCCTCTCCTTCTCTCTCTCTCCTCTCTCCTTCTCTCTCTCTCCTCCTCTCCTTCTCTCTCTCTCTCTCTCCTTCTCTCTCTCTCTCTCTCCTCTCTCCTCTCTCCTTCTCTCTCTCTCTCCTCTCTCCTTCTCTCTCTCTCTCCTCTCTCCTTCTCTCTCTCTCTCCTCTCTCCTTCTCTCTCTCTCTCCTCTCTCTCTCATACTAAACATTCTGTCTACATTGTTGCCGACATCCATACAGTGGGTTTGATTTACTAAAGGAATACCAAGCTTTGCAAGAGTGAAAGGTGAACTGGCGCACGCTCTAAGTTCACACATGGGTGTCTCATGAACGTGCATCGAACCTGCAATGCGCTTGTGGTGCCATTTACTAGTTAATAGCCCCCCAAACATGGCCGAGCAAACGCTCAGGAACGCATTAGGGGAATAATATGTGGAATGCATGTTGCAGAATTTGTGACGTGTATTACCCTCCTGCGTTTGGCGAACGTCCAGGGACACGCTGAAATCAAACACGGGAAATGCCCGGGAACGCTTGTCACCGCACTGCTCAGGTGTGAACGGGGGACTCGATACCCAATCATGTGGGAGAATTTAAAAAAAAAACTTTTTTGCCTGATTGGTTGGTGGACGTGAACATAACTTAACCCTATGTACTAAGGTCAGTGACCATTACCTTTTAAAAATAGTCTTCAGTAACTCAACCCCACCAACTGCAGCCGGTGCTCCATTCAAAAGCAGCTTGTACCCCTACAGCCACGGGGGGAGGTTCAGTGCTCTGTGTGGGTGGGCAAAGACTGCTGGGACTTGCAGTTCTCTCATGCCTGCTTTTCCAATGCCGGCGGAGGGCTGCGTCCATTTTGCAATCCCAGATATGATTCCTGCAGGAAAGTCCATCCGGCTTAAAGGATAATTAAAGGAGAACTATGAGGGGGGAGGGGCTTTTCACTCCTCCTCATAGTTCTAGCAAAAAAACACTGACCCCGTAGTTCTCCTTTAATGGAACTATGCAAATATTTGCTTTATCATAAATTATCTTTTCATGTTCTGTAGTATCTGTGTATATAATATATAACACACACACACACACACACACACACACACACACACACACACACGTTTGCACAAGAATTGCACAGGGACAGTTTGTTGCATCACATCCAGCGGAAGGCAGACTTCTGCCCAACTGTTCCTGTGCAACTCTTGTGCAACATGCAAACATATGTGTGTGTGTGTGTGTGTGTGTGTGTGTGTGTGTGTGTGTGTGTGTGTGCGCGTGTATACTATATATTATATACACAGATAGTACAGAACATGAAAAGATAATTATGATAAAGCAAATATTTGCATACCGATAGTTCCATTAAGCTGGATGGATATTCCTGCAGGAATCCATATCCGGGATTTCATATGAAGGAATAAATATCTCGGTTCACCTCAGACGGTTGTAGGAACAGGTAGCATGCTGCAGCTTCCCTGACGCGCGTCATATCCGCCAGGAGCTCAGTACTATTCTTGGACTCGGAGTCCTCGGAACAGACCCAGGACTTTTTCCAACTGTCTCGGGAAAGATAACAAGGCTGAGCACACGCACGATACAATGTAACCTAGAACCTTGCTGATCCATCCAATCGATCTGTATATATCAGTCAGGCCCGTGCACTATGTAGCTGCTGGTAGATCTAACGGGGATTGTAGAGCTGCAGCTAACGATTATTTTCGTAATCGATTAGTTAGCCGATTTATTAAGTTCGATTAATCGGATAAATGTCTCCGGTGATGGACTACTAGTTTGTATGGAGATTGTAGTCCATCACAGGAGCAATATAGGGAAATGGAAAGTATACAAAATATACAGCAATCAATGCAGAATGGCACCGGCTATAGAGCACTACAAATCCCAGCAATAGTACATTATACAGCGCAATGCAGAAAACCATCAGCAACAAGTCCCGGCAATACATTATACATACAGTGTACAATGTATTGCTGGATTGACATGTGTGGAGCGGTGAACAGGGCCAACTAATTGAAAGCCGATTAATCGATGATTGAATACGTTGACAACTCAATTATCGATTATAATTGACTTAGTCGATTAGTTGTTGCAGCCCTGAGGGATTGTACAATCACATTGTAACCCGTGTGGGGGTTTGCCGTTCTTCAGACACGCCGATATTATTTCATCCAAACCTGAATTGCTTTTGGACACGGTGGGCTCTTTTGACGGTCTTACGAGTGTTGTACCTTTCTGCGCAGGAATAGCTCCATCACAGAACACTAAATCACGCTGTCACTCCGTCCTGGGAGCAATGTACAGACGACGCATGAATGGCATACATGAGCGCGGTACAAGATTCACGGCCGGTATCGGAACACCCGGCTAGAGTTACTATGTTTCCCATATAGAGAAGGTCACGGCATTCATAATATCCCCCTGGCGTGGCGAGGACCCTTCTTCTCACGACTCTTCACCGCAGAATGCCTTCAGCCAAAGTCTTCTCGCCTCCGCCAGCTGTTAATGTATATAATCCGTGTGTGGACGGCTCCCATCGCACCGCACGGGACATGGGACCTGGAGAGATCGTGGGGTAAAAAACTAAACTTTTTATCCATTGAAAATGATTTTTTTTTTTCTGCCGTGGAAATGATTTAGTTTCATGCTTTTGGCTGTTTTGCATAGAAAATAATGAGAAAAATTGTAATTCAACTTTAAAACTGTCAGCAGTTCCCCTTGTAGGACTTACGTCAGTAATCCACCCAACATATTGTAGAGACCTCGTCGGCCCAATCGCACGTAAAATGAGGGTCAATTCACATTTAAATACATGAAGGGTGCGAATGAGGTTCAGGAGGGCAGGATTTTCATTATAAAGCTGAAATCAAACACATGGGGACCTCAAACCGGCATGAGGAAAGATCAAAACTAACCATAGAAAGTATTATTCTACTGTAAGAGTAGTTGATGCCGGGAACAGACTTCCAGCAGAGGTAGAGAGTCAGTCACAGGAAGCAAATTTAGGCAAGTTTCTGATTCTATACATGAGATCTCTACACTGAGTTCCCGGGTCTGTACACCCGCTGTGCCCATTATGAGGGGCCCCCACCATCCCTGTGCTGAGTTCCTGGGTCTGTACACCCGCTGTGCCCATTATGAGGGGCTCCCACCATCCCTGTGCTGAGTTCCCGGGTCTGTACACCCGCTGTGCCCATTGTGAGGAGCTCCCACCATCCCTGTGCTGAGTTCCCGGTTCAGTAATTAATCTGACGTTGTTCTTGGGGGAAATATGTGACTGGCTCAGCGTTCTTTTGTACAGCACTGCGGCCTATGTCAATGCTATATAAATGTATAATTGTAGTGTGTGACTGTGGGGGGCATTAGAGTGTAAGCTCCTCTGTACAGAGACTGATGTGACTGTGTGGGGGGAGGGGACATTAGAGAGTAAAGAAGTTTCCTTTCCTCGGAGTGGATGGAATCTCTTCCCTTGAAGGGGGGGACCTCTGTGATTGATGAGTTCTGGTCCCATTGGACACCTGAGATGGGCCGCTGTAGGCCACTGCTGCTGTCGTGGTGCATTCCTCCAGGTCTTTCTGGGACATTCTAGAACCTCTGACGGGTTACTGACACCCACTAGCACACTGAGATTTGGGTGTTGCGTGAATAGCCCCCTATCATTCATACATTCGCCTTCAGGGTGTGATTGCCCGGGGGCCGTTGCTAGGGTTGGGCCCTTACTGCATTCTTGCTTCGCCAAGTAGGGGATTGTGAGAACGAGGCGGCAGCCATGACGCTTTGTTGGCTTCATCCTCGGCCAGGATAGTTGTAGTCTCCCTTGTCTCTTATTTAGCTCTTTATATTGGCTATACATTGAACTTTATTGTAGTATACGCTGTATACTTCCTTCATTTTTTTTTTTCCCCCACGCCTGATGAAGGGGACCTTGTGTGGCCCCGAAATGTTATTTGTTTACGACACGAAGCGTCAATAAACGGACGTGTTCTTCACTTCAATGTGGTGTGTCGGTGACATCTTTAACAAGTTTCATTATTGGCTGCGCCATCCGCGGTCACTTTGAGGAGCACCCGCGCTGACGGGGATACCCGGTGAGGAGCGCAGCAGGATTCTGGAATACACGTAGACTTCCTCGGCATCGCAGGTCCCACAGAGACCATTAAGGATCTTCCGCTGCAATTCCCGGCGTTGATGTCGTCAGACGCGCAGACAGATGGGATCACATTAGGAAAGGTCGCTATATTTAGGCCGGCTGTGCGCGGTGCAGTGAGAGGGACGCGTGGCACTCTCTTCTTGTTGGCTGTTAATCTGGCGGTCGCGGGTATAGGAGCACGAAGCGTTGTCGCTTTTTCCGAATTCCCGGGGCGGGCAGCTGCTTGAAGAGGGAAATATTCCACATTATTATTATTGTTATACAGGACTTGTATAGCGCCAACAATGTGCGCAGCGCTTTATAATATAAGGAAGACGTTACAATACAAGACGGTGAGGAGGGCCCTGCCCCTGAGGGCTTACAATCTAAAAGGGGAGGGGCCAGTGATACATGAGGAGGGAGCTGTGTGGGGATGATTGTTTGAGAATGTGATGGCTCAGTGGTTAGGTTGAGGTTATAGTCAAACGGACGTATACTGAATACTGATGTTGCTAAACTTGGCCCGGGCGTCTAACCATCAATACATTCCGGTCACCGAAGGATGAAACAGGACTGAGTGAGAGAATAATCAAAGCATCTTGTTCCAATATACAGGGCACCAAATTAGCTTTTTCTATATACCGGCGGAGTGCGGATGAGTCTAACCTGCGCTACCGCCCCGGAGGAAGAAATATATAAAGATTGTCCGATATTAATATTGACCATGTTTCCGTCTTGGACACATGGGGTGTGTATACAAAGATAACGGCGATCTCAAAGCAAGTTTTAGCGTGATGCCAGGAATGAATAGGGAGTATTAAGGTGTCCGGGCAAAAACAAAAAATCATTTTGACTTTTTCACACAGCATGCAATGAATGAATGT
>NW_017309487.1:24004-26748 GCF_000935625.1 Nanorana parkeri
ATATATATATATACATATGTGCACACATAAGCAATAGGTTGGACTTATGTCTTTATTCAACCTCAAATACTATGTAACTGAAGCACAATGACTGAGCTCTGACAACAGAATAAACAGGCTGCATGTAGTCTGATCTCACACCAGCGCAGTGCTGCACTCCATGTGTGTCTCCCCGCAGCCTCCTTCTCCTATAATACAATGTGATTGATTTCCTACAGAGACGGTTCACATTGCAGAGTGAGTGTTCACTGAGCTCCTTCCCCCCTCAGCAGGTCCTGAGACTTTTTCTTTTGGTTATAAAGTTGTCTGCAGACATTTTCTTTCTGTGTATTGAATGATTGACTGTTGGTGGCTACGGGTCGTCTCACCATCCTCTCTCCTCTTCCCAGGGGCGCCCCGGTGGACTGCAAGTGGTTCAGTATGCGCCACAGCCCGAACATTGAAATGGAGATTCTCGGCAGCGATGCCTCTCAGCAGAAGGTCATCAATGGGGAGAAGCTGTGGCCCCTGTCCAGCAAGACCATGGTGGAGTTCCACATGACGCAGCACAGCGCGGAGATCAATGACGGCAAGGTGGGTCATGCAGGTGACCGGGGGTCTGTCAGGCCGGTTGATTTTAAATGTCACTTCTTGAATCGCTTCACCATAAACTGATTATTTGGCTATAAGTGGCTTCGGGGAGGCCGGTTCATTCACTGGCTTCGTAGGGGGATGCTTGCGGTGCCGCGGTGAAGTCTCCCTGCTCCGGTTACATTGCCTGTTATGTAAAATAAATGAAACTCCAAAAGTGACGGGAATCGGGTGTAGAGCTGTCACTGCTGGAGTGTCAGTTTTGGGTGGGCTGACCCTTCATCAGGATACGGGTGCAAAAAATATATCAAGCCTTTTTGTAGGGCAGGTAGGAGGGTCTTCCGGGTCGCCAACAATACAAATTCTCAGCAAACCTTTATTTATAAAGCACTAACCTATTCCATAGAGCTGTACGGAGGAGCAGGTCATTTGTCACTCAGTTGTTGTTCAGCCTGGTTGGCACCGATCAGAAAACTGGAAGATTTGGAATAAAACGGAAATCTCAGTGTTTCAAACACACCGGCAATGCGCAAATATCCCGAGCGGATAAAACCAACGGACCGCACAAAGAGGACAGACACTGGAAGACGTGGTTTGGCCTGTCTGCAAACTCCGCTCTCTGGTCTAATGGTAACATGACTCGGAATGGGCCGCAATGATTTACTTTTATTTGATCTTTTCCAGATAACCATCGCCTACTACGGAAAAGGGGCCGACGCTCCTGTGGATAAATCCGGAGTTTACCTCACAGGAATCGGTGAGTTATAAAACTCTGTTCACTAGACAGAAGAAGGCTTATTTCCAGGATGAATGGGATGGATGGATAGGTGGATGAGATGGAATAGATTGGATGAATGGGATGGGTGGATGAATGGGATGGGTGGATGAATGGGATGGGTGGATGAATGGGATGGGTGGATGAATCGGATGAATGGGATGGAATAGGTTGGATGAATGGGATGGATGAATGGGATGGATGAATTAGATGGATGGATGGATAGATGGAATAGGTTGGATGAATCAGATGGGTGGATGAATTGGCTGGGATGGAATAGGTTGGATGGATAGGTGGATGAGATGGAATAGGTTGGATGAATCAGATGGGTGGATGGATGGGATGGAATAGGTTGGATGAATGGGATGGGATGGAATAGGATGGATGAATTAGATGGATGGATGGATAGATGGAATAGGTTGGATGAATCAGATGGGTGGATGAATTGGATGGGATGGATAATTGGGATGGGATGGAATAGGTTGGATGAATGGGATGGATAGATGGATGGAATAGGGAGGATGAATGGGATGGGTGGAAGGCTGGATGGATGAATTGGATGGAATGGGATGAGATTGGATGAAAGTGGATGGAATGGAGGACTGGGATGGATGGATAGATGGAATGGAGGACTGGGATGGATGGATAGATGGAATGGAGGACTGGGATGGATGGATAGATGGAATGGATGACTGGGATGGATGAATTGGATGGGATGGATAGATACTCCCAACCAGTTTAGCAGTTTTGGAAGCAAAATAATTCTGTGACACCTGGTCTTCTTTTTTTTTTTCTTTCTTCTTGACCTTCAATCAATTTCCAGGCGATCATTTAGATATTAGAACTGTAAATATTTGAGGTTGAAAAAGGAAATCCCCCTTTTTTTCTTTTTTGTTATTGATTTTCCACTCCTGAATATGTGATAACGCATCCCGCTGCCTAACCAGTCCGCCTCTGCCTGGATGGTAGAAGGGATTTGCTAGGAGGTGCAGAGGAAAATCCCTTTGACTTTCAGTGAATTGTAGAAAAATCTGAGGGAAGATGCTGTATTTTTTTTTTCCAGCCCCCACTGCCCGGTTCAGGGTCTTTAAGATCCCTTCAAAGATATATGTGTCATGTCATACAGCGCACGCACTCTTCAACATTCTAGCGTGACAGGGACTCCCGGGATATTCCTGGTCAGCTGTGACAGAGCAGTACTGACTGATTGATAGTTCACCGAAGTCTCCGTGGTGGAGATGTAACTGCAGGACATTCTCAGCGAGCCGGGATCAAAGTCGCCTTTTAGATCTATGTTTGTCCCAATGCTTAAATGTACTTATTGCTGACTGACTCTCTACCTCTGCTGGAAGTCTGTTCATCAGCTACTCTTACAGTCAAATAATAATTTCTAAGGTTA
>NW_017309487.1:30289-51876 GCF_000935625.1 Nanorana parkeri
TATATATATATATATACATATGTGCACACATAAGCAATAGGTTGGACTTATGTCTTTATTCAACCTCAAATACTATGTAACTGAAGCACAATGACTGAGCTCTGACAACAGAATAAACAGGCTGCATGTAGTCTGATCTCACACCAGCGCAGTGCTGCACTCCATGTGTGTCTCCCCGCAGCCTCCTTCTCCTATAATACAATGTGATTGATTTCCTACAGAGACGGTTCACATTGCAGAGTGAGTGTTCACTGAGCTCCTTCCCCCCTCAGCAGGTCCTGAGACTTTTTCTTTTGGTTATAAAGTTGTCTGCAGACATTTTCTTTCTGTGTATTGAATGATTGACTGTTGGTGGCTACGGGTCGTCTCACCATCCTCTCTCCTCTTCCCAGGGGCGCCCCGGTGGACTGCAAGTGGTTCAGTATGCGCCACAGCCCGAACATTGAAATGGAGATTCTCGGCAGCGATGCCTCTCAGCAGAAGGTCATCAATGGGGAGAAGCTGTGGCCCCTGTCCAGCAAGACCATGGTGGAGTTCCACATGACGCAGCACAGCGCGGAGATCAATGACGGCAAGGTGGGTCATGCAGGTGACCGGGGGTCTGTCAGGCCGGTTGATTTTAAATGTCACTTCTTGAATCGCTTCACCATAAACTGATTATTTGGCTATAAGTGGCTTCGGGGAGGCCGGTTCATTCACTGGCTTCGTAGGGGGATGCTTGCGGTGCCGCGGTGAAGTCTCCCTGCTCCGGTTACATTGCCTGTTATGTAAAATAAATGAAACTCCAAAAGTGACGGGAATCGGGTGTAGAGCTGTCACTGCTGGAGTGTCAGTTTTGGGTGGGCTGACCCTTCATCAGGATACGGGTGCAAAAAATATATCAAGCCTTTTTGTAGGGCAGGTAGGAGGGTCTTCCGGGTCGCCAACAATACAAATTCTCAGCAAACCTTTATTTATAAAGCACTAACCTATTCCATAGAGCTGTACGGAGGAGCAGGTCATTTGTCACTCAGTTGTTGTTCAGCCTGGTTGGCACCGATCAGAAAACTGGAAGATTTGGAATAAAACGGAAATCTCAGTGTTTCAAACACACCGGCAATGCGCAAATATCCCGAGCGGATAAAACCAACGGACCGCACAAAGAGGACAGACACTGGAAGACGTGGTTTGGCCTGTCTGCAAACTCCGCTCTCTGGTCTAATGGTAACATGACTCGGAATGGGCCGCAATGATTTACTTTTATTTGATCTTTTCCAGATAACCATCGCCTACTACGGAAAAGGGGCCGACGCTCCTGTGGATAAATCCGGAGTTTACCTCACAGGAATCGGTGAGTTATAAAACTCTGTTCACTAGACAGAAGAAGGCTTATTTCCAGGATGAATGGGATGGATGGATAGGTGGATGAGATGGAATAGATTGGATGAATGGGATGGGTGGATGAATGGGATGGGTGGATGAATGGGATGGGTGGATGAATGGGATGGGTGGATGAATCGGATGAATGGGATGGAATAGGTTGGATGAATGGGATGGATGAATGGGATGGATGAATTAGATGGATGGATGGATAGATGGAATAGGTTGGATGAATCAGATGGGTGGATGAATTGGCTGGGATGGAATAGGTTGGATGGATAGGTGGATGAGATGGAATAGGTTGGATGAATCAGATGGGTGGATGGATGGGATGGAATAGGTTGGATGAATGGGATGGGATGGAATAGGATGGATGAATTAGATGGATGGATGGATAGATGGAATAGGTTGGATGAATCAGATGGGTGGATGAATTGGATGGGATGGATAATTGGGATGGGATGGAATAGGTTGGATGAATGGGATGGATAGATGGATGGAATAGGGAGGATGAATGGGATGGGTGGAAGGCTGGATGGATGAATTGGATGGAATGGGATGAGATTGGATGAAAGTGGATGGAATGGAGGACTGGGATGGATGGATAGATGGAATGGAGGACTGGGATGGATGGATAGATGGAATGGAGGACTGGGATGGATGGATAGATGGAATGGATGACTGGGATGGATGAATTGGATGGGATGGATAGATACTCCCAACCAGTTTAGCAGTTTTGGAAGCAAAATAATTCTGTGACACCTGGTCTTCTTTTTTTTTTTCTTTCTTCTTGACCTTCAATCAATTTCCAGGCGATCATTTAGATATTAGAACTGTAAATATTTGAGGTTGAAAAAGGAAATCCCCCTTTTTTTCTTTTTTGTTATTGATTTTCCACTCCTGAATATGTGATAACGCATCCCGCTGCCTAACCAGTCCGCCTCTGCCTGGATGGTAGAAGGGATTTGCTAGGAGGTGCAGAGGAAAATCCCTTTGACTTTCAGTGAATTGTAGAAAAATCTGAGGGAAGATGCTGTATTTTTTTTTTCCAGCCCCCACTGCCCGGTTCAGGGTCTTTAAGATCCCTTCAAAGATATATGTGTCATGTCATACAGCGCACGCACTCTTCAACATTCTAGCGTGACAGGGACTCCCGGGATATTCCTGGTCAGCTGTGACAGAGCAGTACTGACTGATTGATAGTTCACCGAAGTCTCCGTGGTGGAGATGTAACTGCAGGACATTCTCAGCGAGCCGGGATCAAAGTCGCCTTTTAGATCTATGTTTGTCCCAATGCTTAAATGTACTTATTGCTGACTGACTCTCTACCTCTGCTGGAAGTCTGTTCATCAGCTACTCTTACAGTCAAATAATAATTTCTAAGGTTAGTTTTGAGAGATGATCCTCTATGTAGAAGAAGAGATGATCAATTACAGAGGTTTTGCGACACCTGAGAAGAGCCTCAGCCTTGGAGGTTTTGCGACACCTGAGAAGAGCCTCAGCCTTGGAGGTTTTGCGACACCTGAGAAGAGCCTCAGCCTTGGAGGTTTTGCGACACCTGAGAAGAGCCTCAGCCTTGGAGGTTTTGCGACACCTGAGAAGAGCCTCAGCCTTGGAGGTTTTGCGACACCTGAGAAGAGCCTCAGCCTTGGAGGTTTTGCGACACCTGAGAAGAGCCTCAGCCTTGGAGGTTTTGCGACACCTGAGAAGAGCCTCAGCCTTGGAGGTTTTGCGACACCTGAGAAGAGCCTCAGCCTTGGAGGTTTTGCGACACCTGAGAAGAGCCTCAGCCTTGGAGGTTTTGCGACACCTGAGAAGAGCCTCAGCCTTGGAGGTTTTGCGACACCTGAGAAGAGCCTCAGCCTTGGAGGTTTTGCGACACCTGAGAAGAGCCTCAGCCTTGGAGGTTTTGCGACACCTGAGAAGAGCCTCAGCCTTGGAGGTTTTGCGACACCTGAGAAGAGCCTCAGCCTTGGAGGTTTTGCGACACCTGAGAAGAGCCTCAGCCTTGGAGGTTTTGCGACACCTGAGAAGAGCCTCAGCCTTGGAGGTTTTGCGACACCTGAGAAGAGCCTCAGCCTTGGAGGTTTTGCGACACCTGAGAAGAGCCTCAGCCTTGGAGGTTTTGCGACACCTGAGAAGAGCCTCAGCCTTGGAGGTTTTGCGACACCTGAGAAGAGCCTCAGCCTTGGAGGTTTTGCGACACCTGAGAAGAGCCTCAGCCTTGGAGGTTTGGGATGTCTCGGAGAACCTGACACTCGTTATGTCCTCCTAAACCCACGGCTTCTGGGACATGTGCGTGTTACGGATCTCTGCGCTGAACGTCACACAGAAGAAACGACAAAAATTAGCTGCTATTTTGGGCGATTTTATTGAGCTCTCGGAGTCTGCGTTACCGCATGGCTGCAATCTAACGCCTATTGTCCTGTTATAGATGTCATCCTTACGGAGAGCACCGTGCAGATCACGTCGCAGCTGTCTCGTTTCTAGCACGAGTCTCAAAATGACAGGCCGAAGCTTATCAATTGCTGCCACCTCATATCGGTCATCTGGGTGCCGCTTTAAAAAGATGCCGGGACCACCTCTGTGTTTCTGGAGCACCATGATCAAGCAGAAGCTTCCAGTCCAGACCCCCCATTATCCTCCTGTGTCTCGGGGGTCACTGTTGATCAGATCATAAGTGAAGGTAGTCTCTATGGAAGTTGAGGGGAACAAATGATACACCAAAGGGGTCCAAATAGCATTGAATTTCTCCATAGTGTTCTCTTGATGGGTGTGAGCTTCCCAAAGAACATGGCGTGGGACATCATCAGTGATGGAGTGTGGGGGTTCTCCAGGAGCGCAGGACCACTAGTTTTGCAGCCTTGAGTGTATGCTGGAGCAGTTTGGATCGGAGAATATCCCCCCAGTTTGCTCTTCACTAGTGGTCTTTCCGGAGTGTGGAGCCCATCATGGAGTGAATGTTGCGGTGTATTGTGGACCGATATTGGAATGTTGTTGTTATTGGGCATCCCCACCATGCGTGTGCAAATGTTTCTTCAATTTGGCAAATTGAGGGACTATTATTATTATTTGTATGTCCCCACACTCAGGTCGGTGGTCTGCTGTTGGTCACCTCTCTTATTCCGTTTCATTCTTCTGACATTTCTGTGTCTTGGGCTCTTTTTTTGTCTGGCAGGGATATCGCTGGATGTGGACGCTGACCGAGATGGAGTCGTAGAGAAGAATAATCCACATAAGGTAAAATGGGCTTCCGCAAGTCCGCGCATCATTTCAAAGTGACCTAACGATGTTCACACAGAACGGCTACATTGTAGTACATACACCGACTTGTCATAACACTATGACCACCCGCATACGTCTGGCAGGTCCTGACCCCTGCAGACCGGGAACATCCCACAAGAACTGCCGTTTTGGAGTTGCTCTGACTCAGTCGTCTAGTCATCACAATTTGACCCACGTCAAAGTTGCTCAAATCCTATTCACGTCACCTCCCAGTGCTCATAATGTTATGGCTGATCGGTGTATATCCGCAGTTTTGGGAACTGTCAGGATGAGACCCCGATACCAACGTTTAGGGATCGAGAACAAACCGATTTCAGCCGCAGTCTGTGAGTCGGTTCAAATCAGATAAGGTTCAGCTTACAAGTCATAAGAGCGCCAAAACCCCCTAAAGATTGTATAGATTTTATAGTCTCTGCAAATCAAGATTAAACGTTTATATCTCTGGCCAATAGTAACGAATGACTTCATGTGTATCCAATCATTTACGTAGCATTGCATCAGAGTTCCGGAACATTGCTGTATTTCCTGAGATAAATATGAAGTAATTAGTTGTTGGTCACTGTGATAAAATGGGTCATTGGGCCCAGTTTTGGGACTCTTCTGCTACAATTTCGCAGATTTTCCTGGCGCGAATTCCCACTCGGTACCAGTGATAGTTTATCAGGCCCAATGTCTGATTGCAGTATGGTGGTAAATTGTACGAATCCGCTTCTTTTTAGCAGGCCCGGCGCTACCGCAAGGCAAGTCAGGCGGCCGCCTGAGGGCGCTGCAGGGTGAGGGCGGAAAAAACAGGGCATTTTGACAAGTACTTGTCAAGATGCCCCCATGCTTAATGAAGTCATATATAACGTGCTGAGGGTCTGATGAAGTTCTCTGGTCTTGTCCTGGTTAGGCCTCGTGGACGTGGGGCCCTGACGGTCAGGGGGCCATCTTGCTGGTGAACTGCGACAAGGACAGCTTGGTCTCCCGCGTAGTGGATGGAGATGATAATCTCATGCTCTCCAAGTCGGGTAATTTAGCGGATCTCCTCTCTCCTGTTTCCCCCCGCATATCAGCGAGCACGCCCTGATCCTTTTTTGTGTCTGCAGATCTTCTGGATATGTCTAAAATGATCCTCAGGATCCACGGCCCTGAGAAACTGCCTACGGGATATCTGCTGATGCTTCATGTCTCTCCCACGGATGCTCGGAGCCTGGGAGTCTTCTATCTGCACAGTACGTTACGGCAAGCAATTCCGACAATGCTATTTCTTTCAGATATTTAAACTATTTACTAAGCTTGAACTATTATGTATTCTGACTTCTAGTCTAGCTATGACCACCTAGTGGCCATGGTGCATTGTGAATCTCCTTTTGCATAGCTGTTCGCGACTTACACGGTTTACAAACCGCCCCTTAAATGATGTAAGGAGCAAGTCATGTGACGCTATTTTATGCATGATGTCATTTAATGATCAGCAATATTATTTAAAGGAGAACTATGGGGTTAAGGCTTTTCCCCATAGTTCTCCTTAGGGTAACGGGAGGACACAAACTAGCGTCCTCCCGTCACCCTAGGCTCAGTATAAAGGGAGCTACAGCTCGCGGTATACTGAGACGCCGAGACGGTTACCGACATCACTGTCTGGATCCACCCAGCTGCATGAGTGACAGCTGGCTCTGCCTATCTAAAGGCTGTACCCTCCCCCATCCGTTCCTCCACTCAGTGCTGGAGGATCGGAGCGGGGAGGAGGGGAATCCCTGCAGGGAGCCATGAGTGACAGTCACCTCTCTCTCTGCAGGGACAGGATCGAGAAGTGAGCGAGCGACGGTATGTGTTCCCTCACCTCCCGATCTACTGAGCCGCTGCTCGCGGTATACTGAGGCGCTGAAGCGGAATGGTCAATAATGAGATGACCTCACAAAACCATGCAAAATGTTTTCTTAAAGGAGAAGTATGGGGTCAGGGTTTTTCCCCATAGTTCTCCTTAGGGTAACGGGAGGAAGCATGTGATTAAAATCAGCAGAAAGCCAGAAAACACAAGTGGGTCACCTGTCTTCCCGGTCACAATAATCTGAAATCGGCAGCTCTGCGTGAGTGGTCTGGACTCAGCTGTCCTCTCGTTAAGACACGCAAAGTGCGCTGCTGCTGACGACGACAAATTTTCAGCCTCTTGAAACGGCTTCTCCCCTAATACCGAGCCCTCTAAAACCCGATCCGCTTAAAGAGGCTGCAGAATGTTCATTAGTACGGCAGCGGACACCTGATATCGCTACAACAAGAGGCCGCCTGCCATGTAACAAGCCCTTGGCCGGGAATGTATATTAGCTGGCCCATTAGAGAGCTTTTGTGCCCTTCGCAAAATCCGGAGTAATGAACTATTAGTACATTGCGTATTACCCGCGAAAGCCCGAGCTTAGGGAAAGTACATTAAACTAAACAAGAGGTATCGCATCTCCGATTCCTGCCAGCTTGTGTGTGTTAACCGTTTGCCTCCTAGACAGAATATCTTATAAAGTCCCTGAGAGATGGAGAGATGTAAGAAGCTGTCTGGTGGATCAAATGAAATATCTGTAATGGGTGGACTGACCCTTTCATAGATGTCACAAAATGTAACCGGCCAACGTGAAATCTTCTCATTGTCTGCAGCCAAATAATAGTTTAATTATACATCTTCGTTTGCATCTTTTATACATATATATAAATATAATTGGCGAGGGATTTTAAAGCTTTGCAAAATTTAAAAACGTTATTAGAAACTCCATACGCTTTACAAATGCTGTAAACTGAATAATATTAGAAACCTCACTTTGAAAACTTCCCGACTGTGAGAGACTTTCCGACTGTGAGAGACCTTCCCGACTGTGAGAGACTTCCCGACTGTGAGAGACTTCCCGACTCCGAGAGACCTTCCCGACTGCGAGAGACTTCCCGACTGCGAGAGACCTTCCCGACTGCGAGAGACTTCCCGACTGCGAGAGACCTTCCCGACTGCGAGAGACTTCCCGACTGCGAGAGACTTCCCGACTGCGAGAGACCTTCCCGACTGTGAGAGACCTTCCCGACTGTGAGAGACCTTCCCGACTGTGAGAGACCTTCCCGACTGTGAGAGACCTTCCCGACTGTGAGAGACCTTCCCGACTGTGAGAGACCTTCCCGACTGTGAGAGACCTTCCCGACTGTGAGAGACCTTCCCGACTGTGAGAGACTTCCCGACTGTGAGAGACTTTCCGACTGCGAGCGACTTTCCGACTGCGAGCGACTTTCCGACTGCGAGCGACTTTCCGACTGCGAGCGACTTCCCGACTGCGAGCGACTTCCCGACTTTGAGCGACTTCCCGACTTTGAGAGACTTTGCGACTTTGAGAGACTTTGCGACTTTGAGAGACTCTGCGACTTTGAGAGACTCTGCGACTTTGAGAGACTTTGCGACTTTGAGAGACTTTGCGACTTTGAGAGACTTTGCGTCTTTGAGAGACTTTGCGACTTTGAGAGACTTTGCGACTTTGAGAGACTTTGCGACTTTGAGAGACTTTCCGACTTTGAGAGACTTTCCGACTTTGAGAGACTTTCCGACTTTGAGAGACTTTCCGACTTTGAGAGACTTTCCGACTTTGAGAGACTTTCCGACTTCGCAATTTTTTTACATGTAAATGTTAAAAACTTTGTACATTTTAGAAACTCTATAAACTTTATATAAAGTATGTAAACTTTGCACATTTTTATAAACTGAAAACTTTGTAATCTTTGCAAATTTTAGAGACTTCACAAATTTTAGAAACTTTTGTAAACTTAAAAAAAATGTTGTAAATGTTAAAAACTTTGTCGATTTTAGAAACTCTATAACGTCTGTAAACTTTAGAAACTGCACATTTTAGAAACTTTTAAAAACGTTGCAAATCTTAAAGATTTTCCCAATTTTAGAACTTTAGGAGGTTTGCAAACTTTGTAAATTTTATAAACTCTGTAAACTTGATAAAAGTCTGTAAACTTTGCACATTTTTATAAACTGAAAACTTTGTAATCTTTGCAAATTTTAGGGACTTTGCAATTTTAGAAAGCTCTGCAAATAAAACCATGAATTACTATTAGAAGGCAGAGCATTGATGGGATGAGCAGAGGCGTAACTACAGATCATGGGGCCCCATAGTAAAAGTTTGATGGGGCCCTCTGGCGACCCCTTTAAATTTAAACCAAGGACAGATAGTAGGAGAGATGTCTGCATAATCTCCTCCTGTACATCTGATATCAGTGCTTCTTGTTTGGAAATGTCATAGGGGGTACAGCAACTCCTGCAATCCTTAATGGGGCCCCCTTCCACCCCCAGGCCCCATAGCAGCTGCATGGGCTGCTATGGCTATTTGTTACGACACTGGGGATGAGGTCTGGTGGTGCAGCAGCGAGGTTTACGGTCGGTGTTGTCACATGTGTGTGCTCCACCCTGACGTCTGTGACTTGCTCCCTCTGCAGGTAAGGTGTACACACATGTCCTGGGTAGAAGGAAGCTATTCTACAAGACTCGTTACACAGGGACCAGGGAAATGGAGTTCTATGTGGAGGGTCTCCGCTTTCCGGATGAGGGCTTCAATGGTCTTGTGTCCATAAAGGCCAGCCTGCTGGAGACTCAAGTGGAGGTAGGAATGCGAGTTACAATACAAGACGGTCTTTTATCCATCACATTGTTGTCCTTCAGGATGTATATCCTCTATCCTCTCTATATCGATGGAGAAATGTATTGTCTGGTTGTATTGTGTGCTTTGGCTTAGATGTTTTGCTTTTATGTTCTAATCGGCCTTTTCTAGTATTGGTTTTGTGCTCCGTGCTTTCCTGTCCCCGTTCCTAATTTAGACCCCTCTCACCAGAGGGTTATGTCTGGTAAACGGATCTCGCCCTTCGCTCCGCACGGCTGTCAGGGCTTTAATTTCATGTCTGTTTAAGGACGGCTCTCTGTGCTAACAGTGTAATCAGCCTCCGTGCCGGGTGCCAGCTATGGTGGCGGGCGCTGTCACATCCCAGACTCCCTTGCTTACACAGAGTGTGGAGTGAACAGGAACATCACGCGTATAGTGTAAGTCAACACTCCCCCCCACCCTTCATCATGGCTTAGATGCTGAAAGTAAAGAGCAAGAATACTGGACAGCTGATAAAATAAAGCATAGAGTTTAATTCATTCTAGTCACTGGTCAGGGTGCCTGATGAAGGGGGAATGCTGAGCCCCTGAAATGCATTAAAGGAGAACTATGAGGCAAGTGATTTCACTCCCCTCATACTTCTAGCCGACCTGTGACCATGAGACTGTCACAGGTCGGCTCAGTAGATCGGGAGGTGAGCGAACACATACCGACGCTCGCTCACTTCTTGATCTATCCCTGCAGAGAGCCGAGACAGGGGAGGGACTGGATTCCCCGCTCTGATCCTCCAGCGCTGACTGGTGGAACGGACGGGGGAGGGGGCGGGTACAGCTGGCTCTGCCTCTGGATAGGCGGAGCCAGCTGTCACTCATGCAGCTGGGCGGATCCAGACATAATTGTCGGGATCCGTTCCGGCTGCGGCGTCTCAGTATACTAAGCTTTGGGTGACGGGAGGACGCTAGTTTGTGTCCTCCCGTTAGGAGGACTATGGGGAAAAGACTTAACCTCATAGTTCTCTAACTTTTACTTGTGGCTTCCCGTCTCATGCTCTTCTTTCGTCTACTTCAACTTCCGCTACAATCTGAGTCTTATTCTTCCAGTTTTCAGTTTACTGCTCCACCAACACACCTATTGCTTACACAGAAGACATGAGAATTGGGAGGATTTTTTAAAGGGGGGCTCCACATTGAATTGGTATTTTAGGGTGGTTTCACAAATGAATATAGCTGAAAGTTATTAAATTAAATTGTATCTAAAGCCAAAACGTTTAATTTTAAATGAAGTGGTGAGGGATTAGACCCTTGAGATTGCTTTCTGTGTCTCTTCTTGGAAGAGAGATTGTAAATGTTAAAAACTTTGTCGATTTTAGAAACTCTATAACGTCTGTAAACTTTAGAAACTGCACATTTTAGAAACTTTTAAAAACGTTGCAAATCTTAAAGATTTTCCCAATTTTAGAACTTTAGGAGGTTTGCAAACTTTGTAAATTTTATAAACTCTGTAAACTTGATAAAAGTCTGTAAACTTTGCACATTTTTATAAACTGAAAACTTTGTAATCTTTGCAAATTTTAGGGACTTTGCAATTTTAGAAAGCTCTGCAAATAAAACCATGAATTACTATTAGAAGGCAGAGCATTGATGGGATGAGCAGAGGCGTAACTACAGATCATGGGGCCCCATAGTAAAAGTTTGATGGGGCCCTCTGGCGACCCCTTTAAATTTAAACCAAGGACAGATAGTAGGAGAGATGTCTGCATAATCTCCTCCTGTACATCTGATATCAGTGCTTCTTGTTTGGAAATGTCATAGGGGGTACAGCAACTCCTGCAATCCTTAATGGGGCCCCCTTCCACCCCCAGGCCCCATAGCAGCTGCATGGGCTGCTATGGCTATTTGTTACGACACTGGGGATGAGGTCTGGTGGTGCAGCAGCGAGGTTTACGGTCGGTGTTGTCACATGTGTGTGCTCCACCCTGACGTCTGTGACTTGCTCCCTCTGCAGGTAAGGTGTACACACATGTCCTGGGTAGAAGGAAGCTATTCTACAAGACTCGTTACACAGGGACCAGGGAAATGGAGTTCTATGTGGAGGGTCTCCGCTTTCCGGATGAGGGCTTCAATGGTCTTGTGTCCATAAAGGCCAGCCTGCTGGAGACTCAAGTGGAGGTAGGAATGCGAGTTACAATACAAGACGGTCTTTTATCCATCACATTGTTGTCCTTCAGGATGTATATCCTCTATCCTCTCTATATCGATGGAGAAATGTATTGTCTGGTTGTATTGTGTGCTTTGGCTTAGATGTTTTGCTTTTATGTTCTAATCGGCCTTTTCTAGTATTGGTTTTGTGCTCCGTGCTTTCCTGTCCCCGTTCCTAATTTAGACCCCTCTCACCAGAGGGTTATGTCTGGTAAACGGATCTCGCCCTTCGCTCCGCACGGCTGTCAGGGCTTTAATTTCATGTCTGTTTAAGGACGGCTCTCTGTGCTAACAGTGTAATCAGCCTCCGTGCCGGGTGCCAGCTATGGTGGCGGGCGCTGTCACATCCCAGACTCCCTTGCTTACACAGAGTGTGGAGTGAACAGGAACATCACGCGTATAGTGTAAGTCAACACTCCCCCCCACCCTTCATCATGGCTTAGATGCTGAAAGTAAAGAGCAAGAATACTGGACAGCTGATAAAATAAAGCATAGAGTTTAATTCATTCTAGTCACTGGTCAGGGTGCCTGATGAAGGGGGAATGCTGAGCCCCTGAAATGCATTAAAGGAGAACTATGAGGCAAGTGATTTCACTCCCCTCATACTTCTAGCCGACCTGTGACCATGAGACTGTCACAGGTCGGCTCAGTAGATCGGGAGGTGAGCGAACACATACCGACGCTCGCTCACTTCTTGATCTATCCCTGCAGAGAGCCGAGACAGGGGAGGGACTGGATTCCCCGCTCTGATCCTCCAGCGCTGACTGGTGGAACGGACGGGGGAGGGGGCGGGTACAGCTGGCTCTGCCTCTGGATAGGCGGAGCCAGCTGTCACTCATGCAGCTGGGCGGATCCAGACATAATTGTCGGGATCCGTTCCGGCTGCGGCGTCTCAGTATACTAAGCTTTGGGTGACGGGAGGACGCTAGTTTGTGTCCTCCCGTTAGGAGGACTATGGGGAAAAGACTTAACCTCATAGTTCTCTAACTTTTACTTGTGGCTTCCCGTCTCATGCTCTTCTTTCGTCTACTTCAACTTCCGCTACAATCTGAGTCTTATTCTTCCAGTTTTCAGTTTACTGCTCCACCAACACACCTATTGCTTACACAGAAGACATGAGAATTGGGAGGATTTTTTAAAGGGGGGCTCCACATTGAATTGGTATTTTAGGGTGGTTTCACAAATGAATATAGCTGAAAGTTATTAAATTAAATTGTATCTAAAGCCAAAACGTTTAATTTTAAATGAAGTGGTGAGGGATTAGACCCTTGAGATTGCTTTCTGTGTCTCTTCTTGGAAGAGAGCTAGGGGTGATGCGGGGGACACACAGGTGGTGTAAGAGAGTGCAGGGGGGGACACGAGGTGTAAGAGAGTGCAGGGGGGGGGACACGGGGTGCAGGGGAGTGCGAGGCCCCGAAAGTACTTGCAATTGACAACTTTTGTCATTAAAATGGACATTTGCTGAACAAAAAACGCTTGGGGTGCTGGTGACATTCCTCATACCTACATACTATTCACGGCGCCAACCGTGGTCACTGCAAACACCCACCTGTATTTATTACAGACATCCGGTAAGGAGTGCAGCGAGATACATAAGACTTTTTTTTTCTTCTTGGAAGATCCACCCCTCTTGATGTGTCTTAGGTCAAAATTGTCACAGGGACTAAAATTGCGGTAAAATCTAAAAGTTCTCACCAGAACAGGAAGTTAAATTGTCCAATGAGGACACCTGTTACATTGAACACTGTCTAAGGGACCGTTTCCTTCACTTCCTGTTTCATCTCTAGGACAGGAAGTGAAGGGGAATAGTCTCTCTCTCTCTCTCTCTCTCTCTCTCTCTCAAGAAAAGAGTTGACATTGATTTTAACCATTTCCTACTCAATCCAAAATGGGGAAAATAGGTTTTGGCTTTAAATTTCCTTTTAAAGGAGAACTATGGGGTCAGGGCTTTTCCTCATAGTTCTCCTCAGGGTAACGGGAGGACACAAACTAGCGTCCTCCCGTCACCCTAAGCTCAGTATATAGGGAGCTACAGCTCGCGGTATACTGAGACGCAGCAGCCGGAGCGAATCCCCACATCGATGTCGAGATCCGCCCAGCTGCGTGAGTGACAGCTGGCTCTGCCTATCTAGAGGCAGAGCCAGCTGTACCCGCCCCCTCCCCCGTCCGTTCCGCCAGTCAGCGCTGGCGGATCGGAGCGGGGAGGGGGGAATCCAGCCCCTCCCCTGTCACGGCAGAGAGCCGTGACAGGATCGAGAGGTGAGCGAACGCCGGTATCTGTTCGCTCACCTCCCGATCTACTGAGCCGACTATGTGGAAAGCACCCCCCTCATAGTTCTCCTTTTAAGTGATACTTTTAATTGGCTGACTTGAGTTTTTACAAGATCCAAGCTTTGACTATACATTGGCTTACTTCATTGGGTGTTCTACAATACTGGATTGGAAAAACAGATATTCCTTTACTCGGAACGAAAACGCGATTTGGTAAAATACAACTGCTTTCTCCTAAATCACACAGGAGAGGAATTTTCAGCTCTAGGGTCGATTCAGATTTAGCCGGTCTGTTTTGATACATTGAGTCTGCCCATTCATTGAGAATGAGCTCAATTTCCTGTTTTTGTATGAAATTAGTTGCATGTGTATTATTGGGGGGGGAGAGGGGGGGGGTTACAGGTAAAGATTATCTCACTTTGTCATTCTATTGTCTGCCAGGGCATTCCGGAAACTCCAATATTCACAGACTCCGTGACGTTCCGGATCTCTCCCCTCATAATCACGCCCAGCACCCTGGCGCCCATTGAGGTTTACGTCTGCAGGTAATGTGGATGGCAGGGGAACTTGTCTGCTTGACGAGCTGGTGGCTGAAAAGTATCTGCTACCGGTTTTTGGTTCTCAGTTCCTATAACCCGGGTAGTGTTTTGTCTGGAATAGAATAAGAAGGTCGTGGCTACAGGTGAGCCTAAAAATAGAACTAGTACTAGTGACAATTCACCAAATGCACTGTAATCCTGTTCATGGAGATCAGATATGCCAATTGGTATTTTAACAAAAACGGCACGCCCCTCCTCTGAATAGCTCCAGCCCAAGGAGATTGTATTATAGCAAGAGGGATGCCAGGTTGATGCAAGTCCCTATGCTCTTCAGCTTCTACTAAAAGTCATGGTCTCAGAGGACCCAAACCCTGTGGTCTTGGAGAACCCAAACCTCATCTTGGAGCACCCAAACCCTTTGTTCTTGGAGAACCCAAACCTCGTCATCTTGGGGGGCCCAAACCTCATAGGCCTGGGATACCCAAAGCTCATCTTGGAGCACCCAAACCCTTTGGTCTTGGAGAACCCAAACCTCATCTTGGAGAACCCAAACCTCATCTTGGGGGACCCAAACCCTTTGGTCTTGGAGAACACAAACCCTTTAGTCTTGGAGAACCCAAACCCTTTAGTCTAGGAGAACCCAAACCTCATCTTGGGGGACCCAAACCCTTTGGTCTTGGAGAACCCAATCCCTTTGGTCTTGGAGAACCCAAATCTCATCTTGGAGGACCCAAACCCTTTGGTCTTGGAGAACCCAAAGCCTCATAGGCCTGGGATACCCAAAGCCCATGGGCCTGGAGGACCCAAACCAAGACCTGGGGGGCACAAACCTCACGGACCTGAAGAACATATGGGAACATGAGAAATGTATGCTCCGCTTTCTTTCTACTCTCTGCCCCAGTGAACTGGAATAGGGGTCCTTTGTCTTGGCTTACACTGAAGGGGCACCCAGGCTGATATCCTCATGGCAAGGAATCTGTTTAATTTTGGCTCTCTATGTCAATACTCCAGGTGCTTCCAGCTCAATTCTTTAAAATGAATTAACAAATGACAGGGGATCAGCTGAAATGTGTCAATGTCTGCTATCTGCCGATCTTGAACTAGAAATCTCAACTGGCTCATATGTTGTCACAGCCTAAATTCACTGTTTGTTTGATTCCCTTTCATCTATGGTTACTTCCCTCACTACCCCCACCCCCAACTGTTGGCCCTTCTCCTTCCCCACAATGGCACTGCAGTTTCTTGTATTATGAATCAGTTTAGTTCTTGGTTGATGCACGGAACAGACTTTGAGTGGATAAAAACATTTTCAGGTCCTGAGGTATTCTGCCCTCATATATATTCTGTTCTCCTCCAACAGTGTTAAAGAAAATTATCTCTTCCTGAAGGCAATCAACAGACTAGTAAACGAAGCCAAGCTCAAAGTCCAGATCTGCTTTGAGTATGTCAACCGCGGCGATCGCTGGATGCAGGTCGGTGCAATAAGGGTTTTCACATAAGCAAATATCCACCATGGCAGTTTCTTTGTAATATCCCCCAGCATTGCCAAGCTGTGTCATTGCAGACTACCCGATATCTTACCTACCTCACTGATGCCACCTTGAGCTCTGCTTCTACTACAAACCCAACTAAATCCCTCCCCCTCTTCCACCCAACTTTTTACTGAGCAAACACTCCCACTGCAAGCCTGATTTCAGGTTTGATGTCATTTTAAGAGTTTATATGTCCACATTATCTTCGGTTTCATAAAGATCCCCAGAAGTTTCTTTAAACTTTTGATCATATGACTACGTTTCAGTTCTTTTTATTTTTTATTATCTTTACACCCATTATATTTATGGTCTGACAGAATCACGGTGGTGGAAAGAATCGTCATATCAGAATTGCTCATCTCTGTATGTTTCCATGCAGGACGAGATGGAGTTTGGATACATCCAGGCGCCGCATCAAAGTTTTCCTGTCGTGTTGGATTCACCAAGAGACAGAGGACTAAAAGATTTTCCCATACGGCAACTGCTGGTAAGTGTAACCATCACAGACTCCTCTCCGTTCACTCCAAACCAGTGATATCACTGAGAATGCAACCTATCCCTTCACTAGAGACCGGTGACATCACTGAGAATACAGCCTATCCATTCACTAGGGACCGGTGACATCACTGAGAATGCAGCCTATCCGTTCACTAGGGACCGGTGACCTCACTGAGAATACAGCCCATCCATTGAGTAGAGACCGGTGACATCACTAGAGAGCGGTAACATCACTGAGAATGCAGCCTATCCGTTCACTAGGGACCGGTGACCTCACTGAGAATACAGCCTATCCATTCACTAGAGAGCGGTGACATCACTGAGAGCGCAGCCTATCCATTCACTAGAGAGCGGTGACATCACTGAGAGCGCAGCCTATCCATTCACTAGAGAGCGGTGACATCACTGAGAGCGCAGCCTATCCATTCACTAGAGAGCGGTGACATCACTGAGAGCGCAGCCTATCCATTCACTAGAGAGCGGTGACATCACTGAGAGCGCAGCCTATCCATTCACTAGAGAGCGGTGACATCACTGAGAGCGCAGCCTATCCATTCACTAGAGAGCGGTGACATCACTGAGAGCGCAGCCTATCCATTCACTAGAGAGCGGTGACATCACTGAGAGCGCAGCCTATCCATTCACTAGAGAGCGGTGACATCACTGAGAGCGCAGCCTATCCATTCACTAGAGAGCGGTGACATCACTGAGAGCGCAGCCTATCCATTCACTAGAGAGCGGTGACATCACTGAGAGCGCAGCCTATCCATTCACTAGAGAGCGGTGACATCACTGAGAGCGCAGCCTATCCATTCACTAGAGAGCGGTGACATCACTGAGAGCGCAGCCTATCCATTCACTAGAGAGCGGTGACATCACTGAGAGCGCAGCCTATCCATTCACTAGAGAGCGGTGACATCACTGAGAGCGCAGCCTATCCATTCACTAGAGAGCGGTGACATCACTGAGAGCGCAGCCTATCCATTCACTAGAGAGCGGTGACATCACTGAGAGCGCAGCCTATCCATTCACTAGAGAGCGGTGACATCACTGAGAGCGCAGCCTATCCATTCACTAGAGAGCGGTGACATCACTGAGAGCGCAGCCTATCCATTCACTAGAGAGCGGTGACATCACTGAGAGCGCAGCCTATCCATTCACTAGAGAGCGGTGACATCACTGAGAGCGCAGCCTATCCATTCACTAGAGAGCGGTGACATCACTGAGAATGCAGCCTATCCCTTTACTAGAGACCGGTGACATCCCTGATAATGCAGCCTATCCCTTTACTAGAGACCGGTGACATCACTGAGAATGCAGCCTATCCATTCACTAGGGACCGGTGACATCACTGAGAATGCAGCCTATCCATTCACTAGGGACCGGTGACATCACTGAGAATGCAGCCTATCCCTTCACTAGGGACCGGTGACATCACTGAGAATGCAGCCTATCCCTTCACTAGGGACCGGTGACATCACTGAGAATGCAGCCTATCCCTTCACTAGGGACCGGTGACATCACTGAGAATGCAGCCTATCCCTTCACTAGGGACCGGTGACATCACTGAGAATGCAGCCTATCCCTTCACTAGGGACCGGTGACATCACTGAGAATGCAGCCTATCCCTTCACTAGGGACCGGTGACATCACTGAGAATGCAGCCTATCCCTTCACTAGGGACCGGTGACATCACTGAGAATGCAGCCTATCCCTTCACTAGGGACCGGTGACATCACTGAGAATGCAGCCTATCCCTTCACTAGGGACCGGTGACATCACTGAGAATGCAGCCTATCCCTTCACTAGGGACCGGTGACATCACTGAGAATGCAGCCTATCCCTTCACTAGGGACCGGTGACATCACTGAGAATGCAGCCTATCCCTTCACTAGGGACCGGTGACATCACTGAGAATGCAGCCTATCCCTTCACTAGGGACCGGTGACATCACTGAGAATGCAGCCTATCCCTTCACTAGGGACCGGTGACATCACTGAGAATGCAGCCTATCCCTTCACTAGGGACCGGTGACATCACTGAGAATGCAGCCTATCCCTTCACTAGGGACCGGTGACATCACTGAGAATGCAGCCTATCCCTTCACTAGGGACCGGTGACATCACTGAGAATGCAGCCTATCCCTTCACTAGGGACCGGTGACATCACTGAGAATGCAGCCTATCCCTTCACTAGGGACCGGTGACATCACTGAGAATGCAGCCTATCCCTTCACTAGGGACCGGTGACATCACTGAGAATGCAGCCTATCCCTTCACTAGGGACCGGTGACATCACTGAGAATGCAGCCTATCCCTTCACTAGGGACCGGTGACATCACTGAGAATGCAGCCTATCCCTTCACTAGGGACCGGTGACATCACTGAGAATGCAGCCTATCCCTTCACTAGGGACCGGTGACATCACTGAGAATGCAGCCTATCCCTTCACTAGGGACCGGTGACATCACTGAGAATGCAGCCTATCCCTTCACTAGGGACCGGTGACATCACTGAGAATGCAGCCTATCCCTTCACTAGGGACCGGTGACATCACTGAGAATGCAGCCTATCCCTTCACTAGGGACCGGTGACATCACTGAGAATGCAGCCTATCCCTTCACTAGGGACCGGTGACATCACTGAGAATGCAGCCTATCCCTTCACTAGAGACCGGTGACATCACTGAGAATGCAGCCCACCCATTGAGTAGAGATGGAATAATTCTGTCTTCCATGTGACGATATTCCCGATGCTGCCGGGACGCGGTGTCCCCAGCACAGATTTCTCACTATGTATCTGGATGGAGATAATCTGTTTCCCATCTCCGTTGTCACCGTATCGCTCCTCGCTCTCTGGAATGAGTCCCAGGTTTCCGCACGCTATCGTTTATCGTTCCTGTACGGTATCACTTTGTCATCATTCCTGTGCCGCCCCCCCGGCCGCCATGTCTGAGGGTCACCGGCACTGTCTCCCTGGCAGATCATCTCTGTGACGGGCAGCTGTGCTAATTGAGCGAGGTGTAAATTGGATTAGGACTTGCTGATCCGCCTATTTCTATATAGAAGCGTGTGTGAATGCAGCCGGTGAAAGTGAATCTCTCATCGCAGATCTACTTGGAGTATGTGGAGACAGGGCGACATTTCTTGCTTTTCATGAACCCTGAAGACTGTGTTGCGGGGGGGGGCAGAGGGGAGGGGCTAAGCGGCCATTGCACACCTTTTAGATTTATGATACACACATAACAGGTAACACATTTCATGAAAGGGATATTCAACCTTATTAATATAAAGCGCCCACAATGACGAAGATAACAATGCGATTCATTATTTGCATTGGAGTATTGCAACCGCGGTCAGTGGATTGCACCCGCTCCCCTATCCCCAGGTCCGCATGGAGGTATGACCTTCGGTTATGGGACTGGAGGAGGCCGTCTATGGGCTACACCTGCGGTGACACCACCACGCTTGCACCCCATTGAGATCTAGAGTTCCTCCGCTGTGGTGGGACTTGTAGTCTCTCCATTCATAAATCCTGTCAATGGATGACATAGGAAGAGGAACTCTGGTAACTGAGGGGCTGGTTTGAGGGGTCAGAGGCTGGGGAATGTTACCATGTTTCATGTTGTACCCTCAAAGGTGGAATTGGCCTTTTAAAGCTGAACTCTAAGCTCAGTTACGAGCATGCTGATTGGAGAGAGCAGAGTGACGGTGAGATGAGTTATCAGTCTGCTGGGGGAGGGACAAGACCTGTAAGAGTTACTTAAAGGAGAACTATGGGGTTAGGGCTTTTCCTCATAGTTCTCCTTAGGGTAACGGGAGGACACAAGCTAGCGTCCTCCCGTCACCCAAAGCTCAGTATATAGGGAGCTACAGCTCGCGGTATACTGAGAACGCCGCAGCCGGAACGGATCCCGACAATTCTGTCTGGATCCACCCAGCTGCGTGATTGACAGCTGGCTCCGCCTATCTAGAGGCAGAGCCAAATTTGCCCGCCCCGTCCCCCGTCCGTTCCGCCAGTCAGCGCTGGAGGATCGGAGGGGGGTAATCCCTGCAGGGAGCCGTGAGTGACAGTCACGGCTCCCTGCAGGGACATGATCGAGAAGTGAGCGAGCGACGGTATGTGTTCGCTCACTTCCCGATCTATTGAGCCGACCTGTGACAGTTTCATTGTCACACGTCGGCTCCAACTATGAGGATGAGTGATTTTTGCACTCGCCTCATAGTTCTCCTTTTTAAAGCTGAACTCTAAGCTCAGGAGCATGCTGATAAAAGGAGAGAGCAGAGTGACAGTGAGATGAGTTATCAGTCTGCTGGGGGAGGGACAAGACTGGTAAGAGTTGCTTAACTGCAGCAGGAAAAAATCATGTCAACCTTCCTGCCAGACTGGGCTGTGCTTAGTGACAGAGCTGTGTACATCTCAGGATTGGATGGAAAGAAATACAACTCCTTTAGCTCCCTTATATTTAATGTGTGTGTTGAGCTGCTTTTCCCCGGAGTTCAGCTTTAAAGTGAGCATTCCGATAAGTTACACCAAACCGGGCGCTATGGGTACGTTAACGTCTGTGTGATGGCGCGTCCCTTTAAGCGGCCGGCCTGTCAGGTGTAAACGTCTCTTTCGCGGCTGCCATGTGTCGCCCGGGTAATAATGTGCCGCCTTCAGTAGCTGTGAATTTCCTGGGCAGGTTTCCCGGGCATTTTAGAGGTTGTCTTACGATTTTAATGGAGGACGCGGGTCGATTAATCACAATCTGTTATAGAAAGTCATCTCCGGTGCGCAGCCAAGAGGCAACGCATTCCGGCACGCCAAAGTACAGCGCAGCTTAGCAGCTGCCACACCGGTCCCTGTAATCAGGGCGTGATGGATCTTTCTGCTCCTATTCCCAGACCTCGTCTCCTTTTACCCCCAAAGTGCTTTGATACCTCCCCCCCCCCCCCCCCCCCTCCGTCCTGCGTGAGGGGGTCGCTGTGCTGAATATCCGCGCTTCTTGCTCCCGGCGTCACCTCTCCAGATGGGGGGCAACTTTTTGGGTGCAGTTTGAGGATGATATGAAAGTCACCTGTAGTCTGTGTATACTTTTCTTTTTAGATGTAGGTGGTCAGGGCCGTATTTACTCCCCAAAGCCAGGTACCTCAATGTGCCCCCCTCCCCACCAATCCGCCACCCTCCAATGGAGAATGGCAACCAGATAGCGGCAGGGTTGGTTTTAATTTAATTTTTTCTTTTATTATTTTTTTTTACTTTTTTTATATTTTTTAAATTTTTTATTTGTAATATTTTTCTTTTTTTAATTTTT
>NW_017309487.1:52229-60775 GCF_000935625.1 Nanorana parkeri
TTTATAATTTTTTACTTTAACACTTTATTTTAAATATTTAATTATTTTTTTTTACTTTTTACAATTTGTATTTATAATATCTTTTATTTTTTATATATATTTTTATATCACTTTTTGATTTTAAGTATTTCCTAATATTATCTTACTTTTTTTTTTTAGGTTTTATTTATTTTATAATTTATTTCACTTTTTTATAATTTTTTCACTTAACTTTATTGCTATCGCACAGAAGCTGACAAGCCCCCCATGTGATAGCATTTAGAGGTGACAGGTTCTTTTTTTATGTAACCTGTCACCTCCAATACAGGAGTTCAAGCACTGTGCTGGCTCCCCTGTGATAGCTGGGAGGGGAAAGGCCGCGAGTGCAGCTCTCCCATCTCAGTGTTCACACGGAGCATCCCCGACATCACTTGAACAGCTTGCCCCCCCCCCGCTCTACATTTAGTTCTGCTTGCCCAAATCAGGGCTAAATGTAGAAGAAAAAAGACTTACCCGGCGCCCGGAACTGCATATTCCGTGCGTCAGGCGATAGGAATTCCACACCATGGGCGTCCCAAAGCGGTTACCGGGTGACACCCCGCCGTGACACATCGCACATGCGCAGTGATCTCATTGATTCCTGCCGGCGACCATCTTGGTGATAGAGAGAGGAGGGGACAGTCACCAGGTGGGGTGAGGTATGCCCCCGGGTCCCCTCCTCTCTCCCGAAACTATCGGGCTCTCGGTCCATGACAAAGTGCCCGACTGTTTTTAGAGGGGGGTGACACCAATATGACTGTCATTTTGGTGTCACCCCTCCAATGGTGACACTCGGGTGTGAGGCACACCCCCCTTGTGACGCCACTGTTCCACACCCCTGCCGCCGAGGGCAGGCCTCGGTGGCCTTGTGGGAAACCCGGCACTGTAGGTGGTCATATTAACCCCGTAATGACGGAAGGTAACCTAAATCTTGACACATGAACCCCGTTTTGCAACTTCCATCTTTTAAACTTTTCAGCCAATGAGAAGGCTTGCCTCAATCAGCCAATCACAGGGGGGCACTTTCCTTTGCACAACCTATTTACATAAAAGTAACACGAGAGAAAGTCTCTTTTACGGAGCCCCTCGTCGGAATGTCACATGAGCCGGCTTGGTGCGCGCCGTTCGGGAGAGAACCGACGATGGGCTCCGGTCACTAACACAATAGGATCCGTATTTTAAATAAGTGACGGTTATTTTCAGCCAAGTCCGATGAGATGAACCTCCTGATCCTTGTTGTCTCCTCCTTTTTCCAGGGGCCGGATTTTGGCTACGTTACGAAAGTGGCAGACTCCGACGACGTGACCAGCCTGGACTCCTTCGGGAATCTGGAAGTCAGCCCGCCGGTGACCGTCGGCGGCAAGAAGTATCCTCTGGGGCGAATTCTGATCGGAAGCAGCTTTCCCACGTAAGGATTTCACCGATTTTTGGGGTACGGCTCTCGGGTCAGTGACCTCCGGTGATGTAACGCGTCCTCGCAACATGGAGCCAGCGCCACTGCCTCCTTCTCATTGGACGCAAATTCACACTGGGTGTAACACGCACCCATCACAATGTTGGGGTCGGCTGGGGAGATTTTTCAGTACGTCTGAAGTCCTTTTCTATCCTCTTTTTTTCCTTTTTCATGAGAAATAACACGATGACATCATACAAAATCATCTCTGGCTCTGTGACTGTGTTAGGCCCCGTTCACATTGAGCGGTTCGCAAATGGCGCGATTTGCATTTTGCGCGATTTGTCGCAAATGATTGCATTGAGCAAGCTTGAATCACGGCTAAATCCACTCCAAAAAGGGTCCTGCTGTAGCGACGCATGACCCGCGACAGCAGGACCCTTTGCCCCATTGAGAAGCATTGGAGAGCGATATCGCGCTGTAAATTGCAGCGCGATATCGCGGGAATTACCACGCGATAAGTCGCTCAATGTGAACGGGGCCTGAGAGTCAGAAAGTCCACTCGGTTTACCTCTAAGCTCCAGTGCAGATACATGGATGCGGCTATTTATAATAAGGGACTGCAGCCTCTTGAGTCCCACTGTGTGAGGGCGGGGCTACACTGGAGGGGGCGGAGCTGTAACCAGGGAACACCGTGACTACATTTTCTCAGGCTCACATTCAGGACCATTCTGAAGGATATTCTTCTGCCAGCTAGAAGAATTTAGTTGGCGGTGAGGGAGGACGGGGGGTGGGGGGTTCGGGTTATTTGGAGAGTGCAGATAGACTGGGTTCCCTCATTAAATGTATATTTTTTTTCATTTGATTTGCCCCTTTAAATTATGAATTTTGGGGGTAATAGAAGTATACAGCTGAACGTAATGTGCGCTTTCAGTTATCAGCACGCTGGGAAGTCGCCGGTCCCCCATTGCCCGTGTCCTCTCTGACCCCTCTCTTGTCTCTGTGGGGTGGCCGGGCTCAGAGTAATTCTAGATCATCAGCTGTCACATGAATGGCAGTAAACACCTTGGGCCAATGAAGGCACATTGCTGAGCGGGCATAGTTATTTGTGAGGGTTCTCCGCGCTGCGCTCATCTCTTCGGAAACCCTAGAGTACCCCTCGGCCAGAGGTGACACAAGCACGCACATGGGATGCAAGGACACTGATATGGACATTACATGACGTAACCTCACCGGCAACGTCTGCACATGGGTCCCATTTCCAGCAAATAGTCCTGCACAGACGTTTGGCCATCGAGGTCACGCTGGAAGTGTTCTCGATTTCATTTTCATGGAACAAACGTGAAACGATTTATTTACTTGTTGAATAGAAATATATAACCAGTAACATGCAGCACATGCAAGGCGGCCTTAGAATAGTTTTGAACTAGAAAAGGGAAAAACATTAAAAAAGGGAGAATGGAGAGACCTCCTCGGAGGCCGCGGACTGATGGGGGGGTTCAAACTTTTGCACGTTCCTCTTATTCTGTCCAGTCCGGTATATTCGGAGAAGAAATAGGAATTGCAGTTTACGGAACGTGCAGAAAGAGGTTTCCATCACCGGTAACTCGCTGTTGTTCTCTTGCCCCCCTCAGCACTTCTGGGAGACGGATGACCAAAGTGGTGAGGGACTTTCTGTATGCCCAGCAGGTTCAGGAACCCATCGAGCTCTTCAGTGATTGGCTGCTGGTGGGTCACGTGGACGAGTTCTTGACTTTTGTGCCAGCACCAAATGGGAAGGTATGTCCACCGGGCTTGTTGTGTTGTATCGGGGTTGTCTTTAGTATGTGTATTCATGTTGAATATTAGGAATAGGGTCACCATTGGCTTGTGGAAGTTCGGTAAAGTCTTGTGTGGTGACACAACATGAAAATGTTACAGACACAACTAGACGCAGGGGTGTCAAACCCTTTAATCCGCATCAACATTATGGTTGCCCTCAAAGGGCTTGTAAGACTATATATATGTATCTAATCTTTATCAAAATTGCCTCTGCATTCGATTTATCACTGGTTTTAGTAATAACTTAAAGGAGAACTATGAGGCGAGTGATTTCCACTCACCTCATAGTTCGGGGCGACGTGTGACAATGAGACTGTCACAGGTCGGCTCAGTAGATCGGGAGGTGAGCGAACAGATACCGGCGTTCGCTCACCTCTCGATCCTGTTACGGCTCTCTGCCGTGACAGGGGAGGGGCTGGATTCTCCCCTCCCCACCAGCGCTGACTGGCGGAAAGGACGGTGGAGTACAGCTGGCGTACGGGGCTGGAGTACGCCCCGGGTACAGCTGGCTCTGCCTCTAGATAGGCGGAGCCAGCTGTCACTCACGCAGCTGGGCAGATCTCGACATTGATGTCGGGATCCGCTCCGGCTGCGGCGTCTCAGTATACCGCGAGCTGTAGCTCCCTATATACTGAGCTTAGGGTGACGGGAGGACGCTAGTTTGTGTCCTCCCGTTACCCTAAGGAGAGCTATGGGGAAAAGCCCTGACCTCATAGTTCTCCATTAATACCTAGATCTGAAAGTAGAAGTCTAGGAAATGGCCTGGTGGGCCGGATTTGGGCCTTGAGTTTGACACGTGTTCTAAAGGAACGGGATAATTATCCTGGCCGTGCAATGCTGCCACCTGCTGCATGTTGTGAGCATTACCTCATCTCCTGCTGATTATTCCATAGAAGCCATCAAACTGTCCAATAAGAACTTGTCTGTATTGTCCCACAACAACCAATCAGGTTAAGCCTTTGAGACCCCAACTCTCATTTTTCCCAGTGCAGGTTTGAATCCGGTTGGGGCTACTGGGCCACATAGACAACTTTTGTATTTATTTCCTTGGTCGGTGGGGTTTTCTGGGTAAGCAGATGGACCCCGCTCACTTATCTCTTCTCTCCCCAGGGTTTCCGCCTCCTTCTGGCCAGTCCAGCCACTTGTTTACGAATCCTGCAGGAGAAGAAGCAGGAAGGGCATGGAGACGTCATCCTGCTCCAGGGTACGTGACCCGTTGGGGCCGTGCATCTCTGTCCTGCACCATGACATGTTATAGGACACGCTCTATAACGTGATGTCTGATTTTAGGTTTTATTGTGCGTACAGTTGAACACGAAAACAAGCTGTGCGACTCCTGAGCTGAACTCTCTACAGACTATAATTGTTGATGTTTGAACGTTAATTGGTTTCAGAAACCCTTCGAGTGTAATTATGTACCAGTGATGGCTTCTCTCTTAGTCAAGGTTTGCCAGTCTGCTTATCTAGTAGAGTCGTCATGTATACTTATCCTGGATCCCAGCAGTTGCTCTGTTGGGGTGCTGAATGCATGCCCAATGTACAGATGGCCACTAGAGGGAGAACCCACTCTTCCAGATATGTGATACAATAATGTACAGATCTGAGATGTCTGCATTGCTGCTTCAGTCCTGTGTGGTAGATTACACTGAGTGGCCGGATTATTATGACCCCCCGCCCCCATCAGTACTTGGTTGGGCCGCCTGGTGACTCCACGAGATGATGAAAGGCGATGCAAGGAATCTGACACGGCACTGTGGCCCCTCTGTTGTCTTGTACCAGTCTTGCCCCTCCCCCGTTCTGCCCTAACATTGACTAGTCGCTGACGGCCACAATTCGCACATTCAGACCCAGATTTACTCTGCGATTGTCAGCAGGGACAAGGCTTTCCCTAAGCTGATGTCATTTTTCTTCTTTTTCCACCTATTTTGCTACATTTGTGATATTTTGTTACACCTCAGCGTTGCAGTAAAATCCAACAAGGGTTCTAGTCCTTCCCAGTCATCCTAAACTTTACCTGGCTGGATAAACACTTTAAATGGTGCTCCAAGGGCAGTGTATATTGGAGCTGATGCTCATAGCTGTCCCACTGTTGCTCCAGTTTAAATATATACTCCTTGTAATGTAGGCCGGCTCTTTGCTGATTGGCTGGAGGTGTATTGGGGTGTTTTGCTGTCATGCTTAGTACATATTTAGTTTCTGTTAGGTAAATATAAATGTGTTCACACAATAACAGGAGTGCCCTGGTATCATTGCAGGATTTGAAACCAAGAGATGGACAGTCAGCAAAGTCCTGTCCACGGATGTCATCGTGATGGAAAATGCTTACGCTCAGGTATGACATATGGACGTAATCCCTGTACATCATCCGGGGGTGTAGAGTATATCAGGCTGCAGGCTGGAGTTGACGTCAGTGGTGGTGTGATGAAAATTTGAACGTACAAAACGAAAAGTCAGAACGTACAAAGGGCCCTGAGCAGGCTTCTCCTACCCTCATGTGGCAGCTCATGCCTAGCAAATGGTCACTTATGCAGCGAACGCTTCATTGTGGGGTGACAGGAGAAGCGTCACATGGTCCCTCATATCTGCAAGTATTGTATAGTTTTAGTGTGCTCCGGCAGTGGATGGGTCGGTGGTTGTAACTATGGTCCCTCACTTAAAGTAAACCTATCCAGGAAGCCTGGTATGGGCAAAGTACGGGTTCACGTCAACCTTTCTAGATTGCCTGTAGGGTCATTATTGATTTATTGTTCCTCGGCAGCACTGCATCGACTGGAATCGGGATATTCTGAAGCGGGAGCTCGGTCTGACTGAAGACGACATTATTGATATTCCGGCCTTGTTCAAATTGCAGGATGGAAAGGCTTGTGCGTTTTTCCCCAATATGGTGAGTTGGGTCCCTGCCTTGCCCATGTTCATTGAGCTCTTCCAACTTTTGGTGAAGGTCCTTCTCCGTCCCACCATGGCTGTCCCACCATGACTGTCCCACCATGACTGTCCCACCATGGCTGTCCCACCATGGCTGTCCCACCATGGCTGTCCCACCATGGCTGTCCCACCATGACTGTCCCACCATGACTGTCCCACCATGACTGTCCCCTGTGTGCAAAGCCAGCTCCATAAAGACATGGTGTGACCAGTTTGGTGGAGGAACTCGAGTGCCCTGCACAGAGTCCTGACCTCAACCCTACTGAATGCTGACAAGTAGCTAGGTCTTCTTGGCCAACATCAGTGCCCGACCTCACAAGTGGGCACAAATTCCCACAGACACCCTCCATAGTCCTATGGAAAGACTTCCCAGGAGAGTGGAGGATGTTACAGACACAATGGGGGAGCAACTCCCTATTAATGTTCATGGTTTTGGAATGGGATGTCCAACAGTTCATATAGGCATCAGGTGTATATATGGTAACTGCAGGAGAGCTGTTTTTAGCCTTTTTGTTCATCTTTTAACCTCTTTGTCCTCATGTCTCACTTTCCTTTAGGTGAATATGATCGTCCTGGGAAAGATACTAGGAATTCCTAAGCCGTATGGTCCAGTCATCAAGGAGACCTGCTGCCTGGAGGACTATGTCATTGACCAGCTCAAGCCACTGGAACTGTCCTGCTCCTTCATCGATGATGTGGTGTCATACCACAAGCAGCTTGGCGAGGTGCACTGTGGCACCAATGTACGCCGAAAGCCATTCTCTTTCAAGTGGTGGCAGATGGAAAAGCCATAGAGTTCCGGCCGGGAGTGAAGCTACCTGTCCCCCATCTGTCATCTCCAGCGATCCGGTGTGCAGTGAAGCCCTCTAGTGTCAGGACTGTAAACTACCACTAACCTCAATCCCTGTGTTATGGGGCCACTAATCAAGGAAGCCGATACCCAGCAGGATCCCAGTTTCGCCCAGCTGCTGCAGCCATTGCATGGCCAAATGAAGGCATCACCCTCCTCTGATGGATTCTCCAACTTGTAAATGAACAAAGAATTGGGCAAACCAGCTGAGACAGGGTGACACCTTCGTTATGGCCTAAGCGGGGTGACCTGGCTGTCACTGAGTTTGCTCATATTTCTTCCCTTTGTTGTAGTGGGCGTGGCCTTTCGCCAACAACTTTCCATTTTTTAGGGTGTGGATAAGCACAAAACCATGAAATATGAATCCTTTAGGGAAGCCTGTACAGTGAATATGAAATAGACGGGTCATACCAGCAAGGATTTGCAGATAAGGGTCTGGATCAGGGGTAGCCAAACTCTGGCCCTCCAGCTGTGGGTGAAACTACAAATCCCATGATGCATCTGTCTGCAGGAGTCGTGGCTGTGAGAATCTTGCAATGCCTCATGGGATTTGTAGTTCCATCACAGCTGGAGGGCCGGAGTTTGGCTACCCCTGGTCTGGATTATACTAACACACACACACACACGTACGTACACACACGCGTACGTACACACACACACGCGTACGTACACACACACACACGCGTACGTACACACACACACACGCGTACGTGCACAAATGACATGGTGTGATCAGCTTGTGAAGGCCACTCAAGTTCCCCCACACCAGAGCCCTGACCTCAACCCTATGGAGCTTAGGAACACCTTATGGAACATAGGTGCTCCATAGGAGTTATTGGGTTCAGGTGCAGAAAGCCAGCTCCATACAGACACGGTGTGACCAGTTTGGTGTGGAGGAACTCAAGTGTCCTGCACAGAGCTCCGACCTCAACCTGACAAGTAGCTGGGTCTTCTTGGCCAACATCAGTACCTGACCTCATAAATGGGCACAGATTCCAACAGAATCTCCAAACTCTTGTGATAAGCCTCCCTAGAAGTGTGGATGATGTTGCAGCCACAAAGACAACTCCATTTTATTGCCCAAGCTCCATAAAAACATGGTGTGACCAGTCTGGTGCGGAGGAACTCGAGTGTCCTACACAGAGTTTTGACCTCAACTCAACTGGACACCTTTGGAATGAATTGGAAACCAGGACTTCTAATCCAACATCAGTACCTGTCCTCACCAATGGGCACAAATTTCCACAGACAGCCTCCAAAATCTTGCAGAAAGCTTTCCAAGAAGAGTGGAGGATGTTATAGGTGCAAAGGGGGGCAACTCTATATTAATGTCCATAGAGGGGCAACGCTATATTAATGGCCATGAGGAGTAACTCAATATTGATGGTTAAGTGCAGGGAGGACAACTCTATATTAAAGGCCATGGTGGGGGAAATCCATATTAATAGCAATTGGGGGAGAAGACATCTTTATATTAATGGCCATGGTGAAGGGGTGTCATCTTCATATTAATGGTTTTGGACAGGGAGGACATCTCTA
>NW_017309487.1:61208-63958 GCF_000935625.1 Nanorana parkeri
CGGGGGGAGTCTTCGTATCAAATGGCCGTGTGGGGGGGGGGGGGTCTCTATACAAATGGCCATGGGGTGGGGGCTCTCCATATAAATGGGGAGGGGTCTCCATATAATGGTCATGGAAGGGGGGAAGCACTCTGTATAGATGTCCATAGTTTTCAAATGGGATTGTCCAAGAACCTCACATAGGTGTGCTGCTCGGGTGTCCACAAACGTTTGGCCATACATTGTAGATGTTCATCTTGTTGTAATGCTGCTATTCTCTGTATTTCCCTCCCGATCTCCACATACCGCCCACAGGATCCTTCTTCAAGTTCTTCCACTGTGTATTGTTAATGTTCAGGGTGGCACAAAGATGTGATTGGGATCATTCCCCCCACCACAGCAGGAGATGTTGTTGGTGTTCAGTTGTAGCCATTAGCCTCCTATCTCCATCCTGCGGCTTCATATATTACCATCCTCGATCCTTTTACATTTCCCTTTCCTTCTACGTCTTTATTTTTTGCCTCGGGACTTGCATTGTCGCCTATACGAGGATGTCTTTCTATTCTATTGTATTTTTTTTTTGTACACTAATATCGTGTTATTTCATAAACTTCTCTTTCTTCAAATTTTGTAACTTTTTGTTTTTTTCCATCCGTCATGTCAATCCTTTTCACTTCCCCCTTTGTTTCAGAACACACCGGATGGAATCTATTGCTGTGATAAACTCTCTTGGTATTGGGGCGTGATGGGGATACAATAGTGTTGGTGTCAGCCATCTGAGTACATTATATATAGATGACCCGTACGTTCTGAAGTGCCTTCATCAGCCATTTGTATCGCAGTAATTAGACCCGGGTGTTACTGAATGTTTTCCTGGGCGCATTTTCTGCCTCCCGGGAAAACCATCCGGCTTTGTAAGATATGACTACTAACCCAGATTAATAAAGTTTTTGGAATGTTGGATAATACCGGCGTCGCCTCTTTGTTTTCGCTCTTGCATCCTTTGCTACGTTCCACACAGAGTCGCAATCTGGTTATTATCGCACAGTGGCCAATCAGAATTGAGCACTGAAATAAGAACACTTGTAAAGCCTTTTAATATGATCTCAGGTGAGAATCAGCCTTGCAATGTATTTTTGGGCACCTTTGCATGAGCCGTCCTTCCAACCTGCCACATATTGCAATCTGATGCTCAGCCTCTCCCCTCCCCCAACCGCCTCACATAAGTGTCTGTCCTCCCCCGACAATGAACTTGTTGCCTTTTGTTTTGGTCTGTAGAATATACAATTAAAGCAGAAAAATACCTCTTGCTCTGCCAAAAATCCCGGGAGCTTTGGTAGGCCGATGAGCTTGCTGAAATTCTTCTATACGAGGGCTGCTGCGTGGAAGGTCTGGTCACATGACTAGTCCCTGTGTCCTAATACTGTGCCCCTGTACAAAAATACCTCAGTTACCATGACACTCGCAGAAGATGGCTGGCTTATGATTGAAAGTTCTGTGCAGACGTCTAAGAAAGGCAGTAGGCCAACTCACAGTGCCGCACTTATATATGTAAACAGACATTAATATGGGTGACCTGTCCTGTCAGGTGTACCTGCTGTGATTTGGGCTTCCTCGTTCCTCTGTAATGATGACTCTGCCACTGCCTGCTGCTATGGTGACCCCTCTCTAGAAGTGGCCTGGCCTGTGTACATGGTGACCCCTCTAAAATGCACCTCTGTACGTGGTGACCCCTCCAGAACGGGCCTCTGTACATGGTGACCCCTCTAGACGAGGCCTCTGTACATGGTGACCCCTCCAGAACGGGCCTCTGTACATGGTGACCCCTCTAGACGAGGCCTCTGTACATGGTGACCCCTCCAGAACGGGCCTCTGTACATGGTGACCCCTCTGTACGTAGTGCCCCCTCTAGACGAGGCCTCTGTACGTGGTGACCCCTCTAGACGAGGCCTCTGTACGTGGTGACCCCTCTAGACGAGGCCTCTGTACGTGGTGACCCCTCTAGACGAGGCCTCTGTACGTGGTGACCCCTCTAGACGAGGCCTCTGTACGTGGTGACCCCCTAGAATGGGCCTCTGTACGTGGTGACCCCTCTAGACGAGGCCTCTGTACGTGGTGACCCCTCTAGACGAGGCCTCTGTACGTGGTGACCCCTCTACACTGTCTTTCTCCTCAGGCTAAGGCTGTGTCTGTGAGGCCCGGCCTGGGCGGGGCTCTATACAGACCTCCTTCTGCGTCTTTTACGCCACGCAAACATTGCATGTGACTCCGACCCGGTCACCTTGGTAACAAGGCCGGTTACTTAACAAAACCAGAGAGATTAAGTGGGGCTAGTAAAGCCGTACGCTCCATCCGTGCAGTGCCCGCCCCGCTTCACACGTCTCTATGGTGAGTAAGCCGCGCGGCATGCTGGGAGCCGGGAGGAACGCACAGTGTCCCAGGGAAGATGGCGGCGATGGTGTTCTCCTTGAGACGTAGCTGTACCCTCCTGAGGACAGCGGCGACCGTACAGGTCAGAGACCGGGGCGGGAGGTAGAAGGGAAAAGAAAATGCAACTGCTGAGATATTCCACGTTTGCATTGCATGTGAGGGTCCGGGACGTCTCCTGTCATATTATGCACGGTGGTCTCGTGATTGCTCCTCCCCCAGCCGGTGACCACGGGACAAAAGTCACACTATTAGGCTGTGAATTCCGGGGACGTTGCATAACGCATTCATTCTCATTTCCCAGAAGCTGGGGGAGGGGCCGTGTGTGTGTTTTGTAATCATTG
>NW_017309487.1:64212-64706 GCF_000935625.1 Nanorana parkeri
GGTGATGGGAAGGATAAGTGCACCAACCCTTAAAGGACAGACCCCCCCAAACTTCTAATTCAGTTACTGGTTTCTTCTAACTCTCAGGAACTGCAAAGGTCACCCGCCTGTTTGATCATAGCAACACCAAATGATGGCGTCACCCTCCCCCTGATGGAGAATAGACAGGAAGAGAAGTCCGGCTGTGAGAGTGAATCAGTCATTGTTGGAGGGGAGGAGACGCAGACTATTGTGGAGGAAATCTGCCATTTGGTGCTTCTAATAAGGCAGCAGGGCCCATCCAGACCCCATACCCGTCATCCCTCTGTGCGGTCACCCCTCAGATCTCCAAGATGGCTGCCCTCTGTCACTGTGACCTTTCTAGACGAGGCCTCTGTACGTGGTGACCCTTCTAGGCGAGGCCTCTGTACGTGGTGACCCCTCCAGAATGTGCCTCTGTACGTGGTGACCCCTTCTAGACGAGGCCTCTGTACGTGGTGACCCCTCTAGACGAG
>NW_017309488.1:0-8911 GCF_000935625.1 Nanorana parkeri
CTGCAAGGATATGTTCCTGAAATGTCATGTACATGTACATAATCAGCAACCATATCATATTTTTTTATTAAAAATCTGATATTTGTCCGGGTTCCATCCTGACTTTACTGGTTTGCAGCATTCTGGCTTGGCTGCCATTTTACTCACCTGTGTTTCCTCCTTTGCCTAAGCAGACTCTGGAACGTTGCTCACTACTCCCAGGCTCCCTCTTATGGCCAGACAGGAGAGTGTCATCTGAGAGAGTCAGATGGGAGTTTCCTGTCTCTGAGGGATGATGTCACCCCACTCATTATAGATAAACCACTCAGTCCAGTCTGACCTTGCCCTTGCGTGGTCTTCCTGCTAGTGCACTCCTGCTGCTCTGAGTATCCTAATTCTGTGTGTGACCCGATCCTGACTGACGTTCTCCTCTGGCTCCTGCTCCTGGCTTGTTCTGACAACGCTGATCTCTGTGTTCCTGGCTTGGACGACTTCCCACTCCGGCTCCTGACTCTGGCTTGTTCCGGTTTATGATTCTACTTGCTCCTGTGGACACCGTTCTTAATAGAGTATTTTTAACTAGCACCTTTTGCTTGTCTGGTTTTCATTGTGCTCTGACAATATTGAGCTCCAGTCCTGTGCTGCAGAAAGGTGGAAGTATTTCCTCAGACTCCTCTACCCCATTGATCAGACTGCACACATTACATATAAATAACCTTGTTACTTTGTAGCCAGTCACAAGTTGAGAGGCTGCAGCAGAGGCTGATCTGTCTCATACATCTGAGATCACAGCCAAGAACTCCAACGACAGGATTTCAATGACTGTATCATCTGAGACCTGGAAATCCCAGCTGGGGAAGTAAATGCTGCCCTTGGATGATGCCTGAACGAACATGGTGCTAACCTTCCTGGGAGAGAAAAGCAAATGAAAGCATTGACAGAAGTGTATCTAACATGAAAATATATCTGATGCTAGGCCCATTTCATAAAGAATCTACAATGGTTTTGGTTCATTTTTAATTCAAACATGTTTATGTTTTTAAACTAATGTTGTATATCTGTTACTCCTTTGCCTGAACTATATGTTGTAAAAGGAAACCTTTTAATATGGGGTGCAGCCTTTACATAGGATTCAGAGAGCACTACGGGTTCTAAAAGAGGAAAGGCACAGCAGAAGCTGTATACCTTCAGACTCTCTAACTGAAACTCTATACAGCCTTCTGGTCTGAGCAGAGAACCCAGAGCGGAGGCTGCCATTGCTAAACCCCTTCTAAAAGTACTGGTTCCCTGGTTGTCAGGAAGACCTTCTGGATACACGAGCAATGTGCACAGTCCAGTTCTGACTTCACTGGTTTCATGTTTGGCTCCAAGAGTTTGCAAGCCAGAGACAGCCAGGCAACTGAAGAGGTAGACAACGCAGCCTTTGTTCCTGTTAAGCAAATAATAAATGGCAGGTGGTGTATACTGTACACATAATTTGGCTGCCATTGTTGTGAAATTCCCGGGAGACAAGGCAGCATTGTGTGGTTATATTAACTCTGTCACGATACCAACTGTTATTCATATGTGCGCGACTCTTAACATTTTACTCCCCACTAAGCTCCCTTAATGCTTAACACCAGAAATATATTAAAAACACCATTGAATGCAGATTTATATTCATTAATACATCATTTTTTTGTAATGAAATAATTGAATTTGACCAGGTATCAGCAGAACTCAGACTGTGTGAGAGAGAGAAGCAGCACAAGAGGCAAATATGTTGTGCTGCAGTGTTCTTGTTCTGAGTTCTGACAAGAAGCATGCTGATAGGAAGAGAGAGTAAAGTAATAGATAATATCATCCATCTGCTGCTTCTCCTTTCACTGTCCCATCACAGGCTGATGGCATGGGCAAAACCTGTAAGTGTTACCACAGTTTTGTTGTTCTGGCACTAAAGGCAAAGGAGTCCATGGTTGCCCTAGGGGAAAGAGGAAGAGAAGTCACAACGGGTTTTATAAAACCTTTCGTGATGTGGGGACCGGTAGTAACATGGCGGGGGGGAGCCGGAAAATCTTGCTGGTTCGGGTTGCAGTACTCAGGAAAGGGTGGCTCACTGGATTCCCCCCCCCTTAGTGTGGGTTTGATTTCCTCCATGAAACATACAAGCAGTGGACACTGGCTTCCATTCACTCTGAGCTCTTCTGCAAGAGCCATACGATGTGTTGTGCTTGTCTGTGACTCCATTATGTTCTGACTGTCTCATTTCTACACAAATAAGGATAAATATCAAATTTTATGTACCTCTAATGTCTCATCTCTGTTTTGTTTTTAGAAATTTGGTGGAAAAATAGGTCATCCAGAATCCTTTTGATTTATACTACCACTGCAACTCTCACAACGTTAATTTTGGTGATTGTCGTTATTGTTTTGTCTGGAAGAGGTAAGTCTTCATTTCTATCAGCAGAATTTGTATCCATAAGAAAAAGCAATCTGACCAAAGAAAAACCAATGTTTCCAAGAAGAGTTCAATCCTTACAAAATTGCTACTGCTAATAGGGCAGTGTGTGTGTGTGTGTGTGTGTGTGTGTATCCCGATATATATTAAGAAAGATAAGGAAAAGTCCAAATAAAACTGTCTCCGTTTTGCCGGAAAGATGGCAGACTGTGCCCGCATTTTTTACTTTTCTTAGCTTGGAGGTCCTAGCTTGCCGCCCCACCCCTCCCCCATCATACTTTCTAAAGCATATCTAAACCCAAACAAACTAAAATATTGCAGCTTTAGATGTGGTGGCTGCATTAGTTTTCTATTTTCAGGATTTTTTCCTTGATGAGTCTACCGGTAATGCACAGGTCCCTTCATGTCTACGCTCATTTTTGCATTGTGTCATTGGAGGCAGCCATATATCTGCCTTTCCTCATCTCCATTACATGATGGATTCATGTGAGCTGAAAAGATGTGACAAGGACACGGCATTTCTTTCACGGGTATTTCCTGTACTTGTTGAAAGCGCTCTTAGTCTGAAAAATAAAAACTAATCTAGCCACCACATCTAAGGAATGGATGCCACACATTATGTTTTTGTTTTTATCGGCTTTAACAAGTCATGTGAGTCTGTTTTTAACTTCTTACAATGGGGTGGATCCCGGCTAATAAAAGCTCTAGTGTGGGTCTAATGTTATTGCAACAGAGAAGGTCAAACCAAAGAATGATTCACTTGTTTTCATAACAAAGCACTGGTGGTAAATTTCAGCCAGCACAATATTAAACTTGACATTAGTATGACATTCAGAGTACTTTGTAAATAGGAAGCGGATTATCAGTCAGGCGCTAAAATCGTAACCATTGAAATATGAAGGTTGACCTCACCTGGTGCCATTGTGATCAGATATCTTGGGTACTTTCTGAGTCGCTGACCTAGCACAAATAGGCAGACACGGAATTCTGAGATCACTTTAACTTTGCTTCTTGAATGCTTTTCCCGAGTCAATTACCCAATCTTGAAGCAAGGGACAAATGGGGAAGGATTATGTTTGTAAGGAGATGGCAGCTTCCATATATCTTTCAGCACAGGTTTGCTTTGATTTGCTTCCAAGAATAAAATACAAATGAGTTTGTGCTATTAGCTGCTATCAGGATTCTATCCTTCGAACCATCTTACATAAATGAGACCCGGTGTCACAGGAAGTGATGTTACCCATGTTCTGGGGTCTACAGTAACTATATTTGCATTGGCAACAGTTAAGTGTATTTAAAATCAACACTTTTCTTTTTAATTTTGAATGGTAGGGAAGGGTTATAAACCTTGTTTTTTGTCTGGCTGTGTCTCTGTTGGAGAGATTCACCCTCTTCCCTAAGGCTACATTCAAACCTTAAATGCGGCCGCTGTCACCCAATCATTAACTTGAATGGTTGACAGCTGCTGCTTCCAAATGGCAGGAATTCGCTAGTTCCTGACACTGGAATACCAAGTTGTAGCTAAAGTATAAGTGTGACTGTAGCCTTAGGGAAGAGGGTGAATCTCTCCAACAGAGACACAGCCAGCCAAAAAATAAGGTTCATAACCCTTCCCTTCTCATGTTATGTTTAAGGAAATCATCCGAACTCCATTGTTGATTTTGCCATTACTACCTTGTGATAGGGCCTCTCACCTCCGCACACTAAACAAGCCCAGTCTTTCTAACGTTTCATTACATGAAGATTATTTGTTTGATATTTCTGTAGGTATTTGTGTAAGTTCTTATTTTCTCTTAATAGTTTTTTTGGGTTGACATTTTCTCTAACAGTTTTGTCTATTTGCAGAAAAGATTGCAGAAAAGACTGTTCAAGCAGAAGTGGTAAAGGCTCAGTGCCCAGATGACTGGATCTTATACAATGGAAAATGTTATTATTTCTCAGACGAGCGTTATACCTGGAACAATAGCCAGAAATACTGTGAATTGCACAATTCATCTCTGGCAGTTATTGATAATGTAAAAGAATTGGTGAGTAATATTGAACCCATTTCCAAGCATGAACTGTCGCAATTCTATTACATTCTATACATAGAACACTACACCCCCAACACGACCGACCACTGAACTCGGTTACAACACATTTCTATTACATTCTATACATAGAACATTTCCCCACATACAGGGTCTGCATTTAAAGTTCATGTATAAGAAGCTGCATGTGAGCAGAATGTCACATTCTCTCGACCACTGCACCTTGTACACTGTGCTGTACATGACATACATCTTAAACTGTACTGTGTATGCCATTATGTAATTTACATACTCCTTATGCTGCTATGTGCACAGCCTCTTGTCCATTACATACGCCTTACAATGCATGAAGTGCTGTACATTAAATAATTCCGACCACTGAGCTATATACAATGTGTAGTACTAGTACATGACATACTTTACTTTGCTGCACTCTGTATTTTGTGCTGTACCTAACATAGTCTATACCACTGCACGCTGTGTGCTGTGTTGTATCTTACATATACGAATTACTTCCCTTTGTATAATTTGTTATTCATTAGATACGCTAGAATGAGGCATTGTCTATGACATGCTGTATGTTACATACTTTAGACCACTGCAATCTGTCTGCTGTGCTATACGTTACATACTCTTTATACTGCAGTATACATGCAGTACTGTATGGTACATATTCCTTATGCTGCTCCTTGTATACCTTCCTGTATAGTGGATACTCCATACCCTGCTCTCTGAATTCTTTGCAGTATATTACATAGTGTAAACTTGCTAAACTTTCTATGCTGTGTTGTACCTTACATAACCAAGAGCACTGCACTCTGTACAATGTAGTGTACATTGCATACTTTGTAATGTAGTTCTGCACCATGTATGCTGTGCAGTATGCTGCATTCTCCAGGCCATTGCATTGTACATACCTCTCCCTATGTCACATACTCCCAGCCAGTGGCGTAACCAGAGTTATGGGCGCCCGGGGCAGAACATCCCCGGTTGTTACGCCACTGCTCCCAGCTGCTGTACTCTGTACATTGTACTATATATTACACACTCTGAACTGTGGCACTAAGCCTCCATGACTTTAATAAGTGAATAGAACAATAATGACACCAGGCTTAGCAATGATTGTTTGCATGTATTGTTATGATCAGGTGAGCTCTATACGCCCAAGTTGTTCTGTATGCCAAGTATGGCAATTAATAAAGTTTTATCGGTACCCCCTCCACCCACTCCCATGGGTCAAGCACCATGGCAATTCATTCCAGTTTCATGCTTTGCTCTAAGCAATTCTTTATGGGAAACAATGTCTGTAATTTCATCTAATTTTCTTTTTCTCTTGCAGAACTTTTTTAATCGCTTCAAATCTAAGTTTAATTACTGGTTTGGACTAAGCAGGTCAGAAGATAATTCAGGTTGGGTCTGGACCAATGGAACAATGTATTCAGAAACAACGTGAGTTTAACAAGTAAAAAAATACTAAAATATATATACACACAAATTCTGGAGCAGTTGCCCATGGTAACCAATCCGCTTCTCTCTTTCATTTTGTTCAGTTAAGCTTTGAAAATGAAAGGTGGATGTTGATTGGTTGCCATGCACGGCTGCTCCAGATTCTGTCTGCTCCAGTTTTGATAAATTCCCCTCATTGTATATACACTATATTTGTATGCCTTCTAAGCACCGGGCTACTACTAAAATTGATCAGATCTAGACCTCAGAGGGATTGTCTAAAATCTGTAGTCATCCACATATATTAGCATACTGTATATAATCTGCATTATCAGTGTTGGATCCAGATTTTGTGTTAGAGATTTGAGCTCTGTAAACGGATTTCTTTCAGCAAAGTGGATAAGGATGAACAAGTAAAAGGTGAAAGAGAGACTACAGCATCCTCTGCTGGTTCATTAAGAGCATACAAATATTCATAAGCTATATTTTATATTCTACTGACACTAAAAGTATTTTATTATTTGTATTTTGTAGTCTTGACCATAGTTAGTATAGAAAGAAAATACATGAGAAATCACTATATGTGTGATCATTATGTAATAACAGTAAACCTTTGATGCAATGTTATCTTTTTCTCTCTTTTTTTTTTTAGCATTCAAATTAATAGAAAGCCTCCAGTCCCTGGTGAATCAGAACATGTTTACCTGAATGGTGAAGGTTTTAAAAGTGAAAGTGGAAAATATACAAAGAATTTTATTTGCAGCATGTTGTTATCGAGTAATCCTCCCTAATGTACAAAGAGGTGATTTAAAAAATTGCATTGCTGGTTCCCAAAAACCTGGTGTACAAAAAGCAACCGCAGATACCTGGTCAGGGTCTGGCCTGCCTCCTTGATGGAACGTAGACAGTATGGGTATGTGTGATGAACTAGGGGCGCAGAGACAGAGCACCCAGAGGCGAATCACATGGGACTCGACATACGGGGTGTTTATTGCAGGAATCTGGGATACAAAGCAAGGTGTTGGTGGTTTCCGCGGCTAGCAAGATGGCCACTTAACTCCGGAGCTCCTGACCACCCACAACCCAAAATCAGCTTCTGCAGCACCTAGCCAGACGACATGGGGAAGATTGGACCGCAATACCCCCCGGGTATAATACATTATACATCAATGCAGAATACCACCAGCTATAGAGGACTACAAATCCCAGCAATACATTATACAGCATTGCAGAATAATATGAAGCTTCATAGTCTGTGTTGCTCCGGGGTGGCAGCCTGAAGTCAGTAGTAAGGCAGAGGTCAATAGTGTAATGCAGAGTGCAGAGGTCAGTAGTGTAACGCAGAGTGCAGTAGTGTAACACACACATGCACGATGCAAAAGAAGTAAAAAACACCTCTGGAACCCGGCTACCAAAAGAACAATGAAGCAGAAAACTTGCTACCCAACAATGATACGTACTGAAGGGCAATCGGAAAGCTACTATACATTGCCACTGTAACAAGACCAGACATAGCGTCAGCAGTGGGTATACTCGCTAGAAAAGTTGCAGCACCCTGTCAGCGTGTCTGGAACTCAGTAAAGAGGGTAATACAACACCTAAAAGGAACAATTCGGAAGACGTTACAACTACCAGCAGCGTCAAATCTAAAACTAGGTGGATATGCGAATGCTGATTGGGACACAGCCCGTAAATACACAAGTGGTTACATCTTCCAATACGGAGTAGGAACCATCAGTTGGTTTAGCCAAAAGCAAATAAGTTTTCCTTTTTCCTCAACTGAAGCTGAATACATAACAGCAGCACACGCATGCACAAGCAATATAAATTCGCCAGCTTTTAATGGACATGGGCATAGACATATCAAACCCCATCCCGATCTTTGAAGATAACCAGGGATGTATAAAGCTGGCACAATCAGATAGGGTCAACCCTAGAACCAAGCACATTGACATGCAATATTGCTCCTCTGAAGAAATGATGCAGATGCACTCACCAAGCCATTACCAAAGGATCGTCACAGTTTCCTTTGGGAGAAGCTAAATGTCATATAGTAACGCATATGCTGTTCAGAAGGAGTGTTGGAAATGCAACAGCAAATGCTGATATGTACTGATTGTATTACTGACATTCTGATGTGTACTGATAATTTATCTTTTGAGCTGTAGATGGCGCTGTAGTGCAATGTTAGTTTTCTGTGTGCATGCTTATCTATGATACACAGGAAGTTCTCTCTGTATGCTGTATAATGCTGTATTCTGATGTAATCTTTTTATAAACTTAATTCAGCATTCCTCAAGATCTCAGCACTTCATCTAAACACATCACCAACAAAGGCCACGTGTTAGGAAACCCCAACATTAAGGGAAAGTAATAATCTGTGAATTGCTCAGCCAGAAACTATTCTGTCAATACATTGATGTTCAGTGTCCATCCAGAAGGAACTACAGACACAAGTGCGTAGAGCACACCTATACAGCAAATCACTTTAACAATCAAAGAATACATTGAAACAAATTGCATTTACTAAACTAAGTTAAAGAGGACCTGTCACAATGTTTAAAGTGCAAGAGACCAAGGGGTCTATTCACAAAAGCTGCCGAAGGATCTGGCCGTAGCTTCGGCCGATCCTTCGGCTAGCTTCGGCCCCAGGACCCCTTCAGTTCAGTAGGGCGGAGCCAGCCGTGATCTTACGGCTGGCTCTGGCCACTTGCAGAGACATCAGCATCCCTGGTTACCTGCTAACCAGGGACACTGATCTCCAAACAGCTAACTCTCCCTGGTGCCCCGCGAGTCTCCTGCTCCCGGCCGCCAAGGAGAGAAACACTGCTGTGTATTATTCTGGCCCGGAGGGATGCCAGAACAGAAAAAAAAAATTCCCATTGAAAAGCTTTGGTACATTACTATTGGCTATTTCAATTTGCAATAGCCAATAGTAAACTAGCATTGTACTTGCCCTCTGCTGCAGTTCTCCATCAGGTCCATCAGCAGAGGGCGGGTACAATGCTAGTTTACTATA
>NW_017309488.1:10634-19270 GCF_000935625.1 Nanorana parkeri
GCTGAGTCGAACTCCTTCTGCACTTCAGGTCGGCCGAACATGCTGAGCATGTTCGGCCGACCCGAAGCCACGTGAAGCAAGCCGATGTACAGCTGAAATTAGCCGTACCAGCCTGAAGTGAATAGCCGAACGGTGTTCGGCTCACTGCACTTCAGGTCGGTCATTCACTCGGCTGCCTACGTCAGCTTAGTGAATAGACCCCCAAGTCTTTCCGATATCTATCCAACATATCCCTAGATATCTTTGGTATGCTTGCCTAACATTATCCTTTTAGATGAGTAAACTTTTCAAATGCTCGATCAGTTTTGGTTTAGAGAAACTTTCCAAATATTTGTAAACCTCCAAAGTTCACAATTTCTGAACTGGAAGTTCTATTGAAGGCAAAAGGGGCCCAAACCAAACCAGGCTAGAAGAATTTCCATAACTGCACCAAACTTTTCCAAAAGTTAAAAAACGAATCCTAAACTTACATTTAAACTTGATAAATTATGGTTTTCTACATCATTCCATTCACAGTTGATGAGCTTCCTTCTTCCACTTCCTACCCATATGCCATCTTGTGGCCTTTTTTCAAACTGCATGTTGTGACTTAACTAAAAATGGATCACTTCATGACATGAGTATTTTGTGGTGCATTGTCCCATTGTGCCACACGTTACATATCACCTTGAGAAATAATTCTAGGGCAATCAAACACTGTTAACTTTGTATTGTTTTAGAAAAAATGTCACCTGTCCCTTTATACTTGATAAAAAGTATCGGTACTCCGTGGTGAAAAAGGCTCGGCAGCGTCTTTTCCATCTTAGACGCTTGAGGGACTTCAGACTGCCCGCTAGGGTGCTTAGAAATTTTTATTCCTGCACCATAGAGAGCATCTTGATGGGAAACACTACTACCTGGTTTGGGAACAGCACCGTGCAGGACAGACGAGCTCTTCAGAGGGTGGTGCGAGAAGCTGAGAGAATCATCCGAACTAAACTCCCTGACCTGAATTCGATCTATAGCAAGCGGTGCTGTACCAAGCCCAGGAAGATCGTGAGGGACCTCAGCCATCCCAACAATGGACTTTTTTCTTTGTTGAGGTCTGGGAAGCGTTATCGCTCCCTGAAGGCCAACACAGAGAGACTGAGGAGAAGTTTCTTCCCTCAGGCTATACGGTCTCTCAATCAGACCTTTATATAGTCATATAATTTACTGCCTGATTAGATAAATGTTCTCACATTTACTGCACATCCGCACTTTAAAAGAGAATGGTCAAAGAAAGGTCAATACACTGCTGGTCATCACTTTAATTCATTTTACCCCGTATTGCTGCTGTTGGCACTTGCACACTTACATTCCATATTGTATTAGCATTTTTAGTCTAATTTAAATTGTAATATTTACATTTAATACTTATATTTATTTTGCAATGTAAAAGTTTTATTTAATATGTATTTCTTCTTGTACTTTTTTTCCTTCTTCTGCAGTCGTGTAAGCATTTCACTGCATATCATACTTGTACGATTATGTATGTGACAAATAAATAAATCTATCTATCTATCTACTCGTACTAAGTTTAAAAAAAAATGGTATTGGTGCATTCCTAATAATCACACACTTTTGAAGTACTAACCAGCCATTTGTGACTTATCGTTACAACATGCTACTTGTATAGTTCACACCATGAGCCCAAATTAGTTTAATCTGTGTAGCATTCACTACTCTCAGCAAAAAAGACAGACCCGGAGAGACTGAACGGAGGGGCTACATGACTGGGGGGAGGAATAGTCCCGGGAGAAAGAGTTAATAATAAAATGGGAATAGCTGCTCTTACCTGATTGGACGTGGGAGTCTGGTGTCCAGGAGGAGCCGCAGGGGAAGGAACTGCAAGGGCTGAGGGACGTCCTCTTTCTGGAAATCGACGAAGGAAGCAGGTTGTCCCACCCTCCCTCCCTGAATCTTGTGGTTATGGGGGTTCTTTTGTCACGGCAGCTTGGCGGGTTAGGGGGTCTTTGGGGGGTCTACAAAATCAGCATTGATTAAAGAAATGGGGGGCCCTCAGCTGGTATGGGTGCTTCCCCTTTTAGGTGTCCGGATTTGTAAAGGGTGGGGGGCCTGGCCCCTTGGGAACCTAGAGGGAGTAAATGTCCTCGAGCTTGTTGTGGTGCGACTGGGGACATGGGTGGAGTCTTAGGAGAGGCCTTTTGGGCTGATGGGCACCCAAAGACCCCTTCTCAGGTCAACAATTGTTTACAGTATTATTTGTGTATATTATTTGGTTTATTACTTTGGTTATTGTTAAAGTTGTTTGGTTTAATAAAAAGTGGCTGCTGTGGCCGTTGAAATCCACGTCAAGCAGTCCGAGTGTTTATTGGGGTTTTTGAATGAAGGGACAACAATTTACAAATCCATCAGTCAAGAGATTTTAGACGTGTGACTGAGCTTCTAAAAATTACATTTGCTCCTGCATTAAACTCCCTACATTAGTCATTTCCATCCCATCTATTGCCATGTTATACTATACCTGCTGTTCTGGGTCCCCTATGACCAATAGATGGGCCCCCATCCTATCACACTCCTCCCGGCTCTCATTCCATGTCCTGTAATCTCCACCAGATGAATAGTAATAACAATTCTCATTGTGCTGCAACCAACCATCGGGACACAGCGTGCACCCTGCAAGAGAATGTTCAAATTTTGGGGGAAAATGTTCATAAAGGTAACACTTAAAATGTATAAATATCTTTGTCATTACAAAGTTCAATGAGAATAATAATTCCAGAAGGGAGATACAAATGTATATGTCAAACCTGCATGTACTGAACATATTTGCAGTGTTAGGGTCACTGGGAGGGTGGTCACAGGGAAATATTAACCACTTGCTGATCGGGGTATTACACACCCTTCCTGCCCATTTCTCAGTATTTAGCGCTGCGGTACTTTGACTGATATTTATTCTGTCATGCATCGCTGTACTGAAATGAATTTTATACCATTTTCGGGACACATAGAGCTTTCTTTATGTGGTATTTAATCACCACTGGGGTTTTTTTAATTTTTTACTATGTAATGAAAAAAGTTTCAAACATTTTGAAAAAAAAACCTGTTTTCCCTACGTTATGTTAGAAAACATTTATCAGTACCCAATTTTTTTGTAAAATATAAAAGACGGGGTCATGTTGGGCAAACAGTTACTAAACGTGTCAAGCTTTATAATTGTGCACGCCCGCAAAATCGCAAAAAACTACCATGACTAAAATTGGCTTTAGGTGAAGTTTTGAAATTCTTTACCGCTCATTAGTTTAGTGTTATCAGTGATTGATGGCCCTAAAATGATTGCTTACAGTCCCATGTTCGTGGCGATATAAAATTTTTAAACCTAACTTTATTGCTATCACATAGGGAGTTAAAAAGGCCCCTATGTAATAGCCCATATTCAATGACAGGTCCTCCTTATGTAGACATCAGGAAACTCTAAGGGACCCATAATGTCACCTTGGGACCCCCAAAGAAGCTGAAGAAGCAGAGAAATGACAGCTAAAGTGGGAAGTGATGTAATACACATCGCTTCCGCCTTTAGAGAGAGAGGAGGAGAGATCAGTAGTGGGAGAATGCTGATCTCTCCTGTATTTACCAGCTGTTTACATACACAGCGGGATTCTGCTCAAGCACACGCGCCCCCTAGCGAGCAGAAAAAAAATTACGTTCATGTACGTCCACCCGCTGGGAAGAGGTTGCCATCTGCCTGTGTATTTACAATGGGCGGACAGCAAGTGGTTAAAGAAGAACTTTACCCATATCTTCAAAATAACAACAAACACACCTTTAGAAATGTTTAGTAATGACAATCTACAAACACACACTTCTAGATAATTGGCAGGTTTGTATTCTTTGCATTCCTTATTTTACTTTTCCTCCCCATTCTTCTTACAGTGGCCATTTTTACTAAGGGCGCACGTGACTAGGACATGTGAACATGCACATCATCTCAAGGGAGGAAAATTCCTTTCCCTGAGACCTCCTGAGATTACAGATGGGATTTCCTAGCAATGCTCAGCTAATGTAACTTTCCCAGGGTGCAACGCTTGGGCACAAAACAAAGAAGTGAGATGAACCGATAGGGTCAACTCAAACTGCAGCTAGTAAAGAAGATCGGAGAGTCAAAATATAGTAAAAAATTCATAAATTTATTGATTATAAAAATTCTTTGGACATACTAAATGCACCACTTAAACCCACACCCATAATGCGTCTAAAAAATGGTTATTGCAACAACCCGTTCACTCATAAAACACAAAGATGCATTCTTAGGACGAGCTGATTAGCGTAATGTATAATGCCGGATAGTCCTCAATGTGTTTGAGGAAGCAGCGCTTTGACTATAGTTATAAACTGGATATGATTCAGAGGATTTTGTTTCTTATACCTAGGGTCCTTATTCAATTGCATTTGAATCTTTTCAGTAGATCTGAAAGGATTATGATCTTTCTGGCTGGTAATGTAGCCAATCAAATGCTACATTTGTAACCTTCGCTCTTGATTCAGAGCAGACGAAATTCGGAGTGGATAGCTTGATTGAAGATAGATCTTAGAGGCTCAGAGACTTGGATAATGACCCGGTGAGTCATGAAAAATGATATCACCCTGAGTAATGATCACACATGGAGGAAAGTTCGACCAAACAGTGTGTAAAGTGTGCTGGATTGCTTCACCGGTCAGTTCGTCTCAAGAGGTATGGAGTGTCTCGATGTCAAGCTGCTCAGGGCATGTCCACTTTGATGTTGATTAATTAATCCACTTGGAGAAAAAGTCAAAGGTTCTTGGATGGTTTCCTTGATGTATGAAGTGATATTGGAAGGTCCCAGATGGTTTTAATTTTACCGATGAAATAATCCTAGTGTCGCGATGTTTTGTCGTCCAAAAACCGGGAAGTGAGGAACCTCCTTCGTTCTCAGAGCTTCGTAAGATCCTGGTGGGGGGCAGACTCACAAGGTTTTTATTCTTCAACTCATGTGTTACTGTTAACCCCTTGAGTGCAAAGATAAAGTGAGCATGGAAGTTTTGAATTTGCATACAGAGACATTTAAACCCATACAAAATAAGGGGAATACTGATTTACATTGTTGTTACTGGCCTGAAAACTAGAATATGGTAGGAGCTGTCTAGTTGCGGTACAGTGCCTGTTATAGAGGACAATGTCTCACCCATAATGGTAGATATTAGGTTTTGCAGCAAACTTAATGTCATGTTACACAACCTCAAAGATGGAGTATAAATGTCGAGTTTGGACAGAGTAGGAATTATTATCTATACTTAACGTTTTATATAGGTAGAGAGATATTAAATATTATTTATTGGTACCAGCTGACGTTACTAAGCGTGAAATAAATTTTCCTATTATGCAGTATCGGAAAATGCATGTTTAGGGAGATCTCACTCTTGTGTAAAAATAAATAATATGTACAGGAATTTGATATGAGAGGCATACTTAACATGGATGGACATTTAGTGATTTGTTGATTAGGAACCACAGGGATAAGGACTAGAGGAATACCTGTAAATTACATTTGTTATTCAGTCCATGTTGAGCCATGGTATTTAACTTAAAAATCCACATTTTCTCTTGGACTAGGAGTAAATTCCAAAGAGACCAGTTGGTCCCGTAGGTTGCGTGCCCATCGGGCAGTCAGAAGAGGATGAGGGCCTACTATTTCCCCCAGAATGGGGCATGGCTGGAGAATATGCCAACGCTTATTTAGTGTTTGTTTAAGGGTGGACCAACCAGAGCCTTATTGGGTGATCATCCGGACCCTATGGTCTTTTTTGTCATTTTTAGTACCCATAAGGAGGTCTTCGCTAGTTCTTTTATTGGCTATAGCTAGACTTCTCCTAAGGACTCGATGGGAGTAGCCACGTTCGCTGAAACGGTCATACATGGCTTTTGATTCTAATTTGAAATCGTCATATGAGGTACAGTTCCTCTTTAATCCGAGGAACTGGCAAGTAGGTATGCCCTGTTTCAGGGAAGACGGATGGTGGCTACTCGCATGGGGCACTGTATTGGCTGCTGTGGGTTTTCGAAAAGTATTAGTCACTAATTTTTCCCCTTCAGTTCGGATCATCAGGTCTAAAAATGAGATTTCACAGGTACTTATGGTGTACGTCAGGTGAATATTCCTGTTGTTTTTATTTAAGTCAGTTATGAATTCCAATAATTGGTTCCTCGAGCCTGTCCAGATTAGTAGTATATCGTCAATAAAGCGATACCATGACTTAGCAAATAACTTAAACAGGTGATGTGGGTAGACATTGTCATGTTCCCACAAACATTAATGAATGCATGCATATGCAGGGGCCCAGGGGGCTCCCATAGACGTACCTCTAATTTGTCTATAGTTAGTACCCGCAAACTGAAAGTAATTGTTGTTTAAAGCAAAATCCAAAAGGTCAAGAATGAACTCATTTTGAAATACAGCATTGAGGAAGAGAGATTACAGATGATGCTTGACTGCTAATAATCCCCAATTATGTGGTATAGATGTATAGAGGGATTCTACATCTAAACCCACTAAAAGGGAGCCCTCCTCTATTTTTATATTGGCAATTTTTTGTATGGTGTCTACCGTGTCCCTCAAGTAGGACGGAAGGTTTAACATAATATCTTTTAAGAGTGTATCGAGGTATTTCCCCAACGCTTGGGCACCATTACATTATTTGTGCCAAAGTGGACCAGGAAGTGGGGAAAAAATTGTAAATAAAATACAAATATGTGTATATAACTAATGAATGTAAGATGATTTAATATCAGCATGCAGAGTTGTATGCTGATGTGTTTTTCAGTCAAACATCCACTTTAAGATGCAATGCTCCCGCAGAATGAATTTTTATCGCTACCACTAGGAGTGTCTGGCTTCCAAGCCAATCTCCACCCAACACCACCCCCTCTGAGCCTGTCACCCCTTAATTTAGTCAGTGCCATTTGCACTATTAAATTAAGATATGTTGCTGGAGCACTGGATCAGGATATTGGTAGGTGTTTAGATCTGATAATATTTTAGTTTAGAGGCTTCTGAGCAGTGACGTGCGGTACCTTCGCTTCTTGGGGGAGCATTCCCTAGCCCCACCCCCAGCACACCCAGCCCCGCCCCAGCATGCCGAAGCCTTGCCCATATACCACCGAAGCCGCACTCCCATTGTAACGATCGCGGCTGCGCTCCGCAGTGGAACGCAAGCAGGAAGTAAATCCGCCGATGCGTTCCAGCGTGGAACGCATCGGCCCTCTGACGCGGGTAGCTCCGCCCACACTCTTTCCCCATAAAAGGCCGGAAGAGAGATCAGTATGGCGTTCCACTATTGCGAGTGAACGCCAGCTGACACCCGGATCTGGATCATAGGACGTGTGAGCTGCAAGGACCCCCACTTAGCCTGACTTACTTGGACATCTAAATAGCAAGTACTGACTAGTCTGGGACAGCCTGTCCACAGCTAGTGCTCTCTTGGGGAATTGTATTGACTTTATTCACATGCTGAATGGACTTCCTCATTTGAATCCTGAGTCTCACCAGTTAAAGGGGAAGTGTTACTATATCTTCTGTTTAATACTTCAGTACTGGAAATCACTTATTATTTGTTACTTCTCCTACCTTACCTATACTGTTGCAACCTGGTATGCTGAAATAACCTGGGGCAACAAGTGTGCACCACCTACTAAAAAATAACTTCTGTATATGATGGTAGAGCTCCAAACTCTCCGCTAAAGATTGAGAGTGACGCCTGGAGCTCGACCCTGATACCGTACCCTCATACACACTTCCCCTAAATTCAGCAACTCCGCAGCTGAGATTCATATATCTATACCTAGTCGTTATACCCATCCCGACGAAGACCCGGCTAGTGTGAAGGAGTGTCCTACACTTGCACAGTAGGGGCATCTTCTTGTTGCCTAAAGACTGTATACCATGCAAAGTGTGCCAAGGCCATGGTACCACCTTCATAGGTGACCATGGTGAAAGGTGGGTATTCCTAAAGGACATGGTTTATTGTGACACACCTTTTTAAACCTTCCAGTATCGGTTTTTCTTGTTGCTTTTAGCTAGCGGTCACATGACATCTCAAAATAACAAAGGAAGTTGAGGCTGGGGGACTTTCCTTTGCCAGATGCTGTGATTGTAGGCCTTAGCAGGGAGCAGGTAGCTACATAATGTCCAGGATGCCTCAATAACAGTAGGTCCCATTTATTAACCACTTACTGACCGGGGTGTTAAACCCGCTTCCTGTCCCGGCCATTTTTCAGTATTCAGCGCTGCAGTACTTTGACTGATATTTATTCTGCCATGCAACGCTGTACTGAAATGAATTTTATACCATTTTTTTGGGACAGATAGAGCTTTCTTTTGGTGGTATTTAATCACCACTGGGGTTTTTTTTTTTACTATATATTGAAAAAAGTTCAGTTGTCAGAGAAATGACAGCTGAAGGTGGAAGTGATGTAATACCAATCGCTTCCACATTCAGAGAGAGAGGAGGAAAGCTCAGCAAGTAGGAGAATGCTGATCTCTCCTCTATTTACAGAGTACACAGCCGCCGAACCAGTCCTGGGCCCGCAGGGGGGGCACCGGAGCCGAGGATAACAAGGCACGGCAGTAAGGGGGGGG
>NW_017309488.1:19806-51723 GCF_000935625.1 Nanorana parkeri
GGTGCCGCAGCTGAGAGGGGGGCACACTGCTCCGTCCTCCCGTGTATTCACAATTGGCGGAGGGCAAGTGGCTAAATTATTCTAACAGCAGGCTCATTTTAAGTTGAACTCGTAATTGCCATCAATGGCTTTAAATAATATCTTAACCCTAAAACAAAAAATAATATATTTCAGCTTTTCATTCCTTAGATGTGGTGGCCATGTTCAATTCTTATGATCCTACCAGTAACACACTTACTGTTCTACAGTGACAACACTCACTCTCTGTATTTATGGAGGGAGCAGTGTTGTCACCCTACACTGCCCTCCTGATTTGGAATAAAAAAAACACATCCTCCTCTCCTCATTTCTATTACATCTGAGGATGGAGGGTTTTGTAGTTTACTGAAGAGAACCTGGAAGGAAGATAAACATTGTTTGTTCTTTCAGTTCACGTCACAGGAATTTACAAGGACACAGCATGTCTGGCACCAACAAGAGGTATTTTCTGTACGTGCTGAAAATATTATTGGCCCAAAAAATGAAAACTAATGCAGCCACCACATCTAACTGTAAGCTGCAATATATTAAAGTATATGTATCACACAACCTATTGTGGATAGTGTTAAAACCCCTGTCAAGTTATTTTTTTGCTGTGTGGGTCTTGCTAGGGAGTTTTACCCTTCATTTCCTGTCTTGGAAATGTAGCGCTCACCCCTGAAGGAGCCGCCAAAATAACCCAGGTATTTCTGTCCCCAAGCCAAAATGAACCGCCCAAAAAGGATCCACAGCACACTAATACACCTTAGAGAGTTTTATATGCAGCTTTACTGAGTAAATATATAGATGTTGTCCCTCTCTCTCTGTATCGGCTCGGCCAGGGCCGGACTGGCCATAGGGCAAACCAGGCACTTGCCCGGTGGGCTGGGCCGAACACAATCAACCTGATTGTGCTCTGGCCAGTCCGATATGCCCGATGGCTGGCTCTGAGCAGAGCCCGCACTACCACACATAGACACTAGAGGGCGCTGGTGGGGGAGGCCAGAAAACACCTCCTCACCCAGCTCTCTCTACTGTGTGCCGTCTCCGAAGCCGCGGCCCATTCATATGTAAATATTGCGGCTAATTCATATGCAAATCAATGTCGCCGCCCCCCCCCGCTAAGGAAAAAAAAACTGCCTGAAGACTGCAAGAACAAGGTAAGTTTAAGCATGTATATGGTGTATGCGTTTGTTACATTGGCGTTCATTGCAGCATTGCCATTGTTGAGTTCCACCTGGTGGGCATGTCACAGATCAGACGGTTTGTGGGAAGGTGGAATTCCCTTTGAAGTTCGGCCAGGCGAACACTTGCCGGGTATGACAGTCAGAAATGGCTGCAGACTTTTCTGGTCTGCCTGAGAAGCTCTGCCAGCCCTGGGTACCTGGTGCGGAAAAGCTTGCACCACCAAATTTAGCATGTGTGCCAGACATGGAACATGCGTCAACTTACCCAGGCATAGGGCGGAGAGAAGGTTGCTGCCATTATCACAGACAACCATTCCTGGCTCAAGCTGGCGTGGTGTAAACCACCTCTGGGCCTGCCAATGCAGAGCTGACAGAATCTCTGCCCCGGTGTGGCTCCTGTCCCCTAAACAAACCAGCTCAAGCACAGCATGACATCTTTTTGCTTGAGCCGTTGCGTAGCCCCTGGCACGCTTCGGTTGAACTGCCGCTTCGCCGGATAAATCTGCAGAGGAGGACGAAGAGGAGGGGGTGGAGCAGACAGGCCTCATATAAGCAGCTTTCTGGAGGCATGAAGGATGAGCAAGCTCCAGCACAGAGCCCCGTCCTGGATCCCTCCCAGCTGCTAGCAGAGTTACCCAGTGTGTCGTGAAGGAAATATAACGGCCCTGTCCATGCTTGCTGGCCCACGTGTCGGCAGTAAAGTGGACCTTGCTGCTGACTGCCTTTTCCAACGAGGCCAAAACATTGCCTTCCACATACTGGTACAGTGCTGGAATGGCCTTCCATGAAAAGTAATGTCGCTTTGGTACCTGCCACTGTGGTACAGCACATTCAGCAAAGTCACGGAAGGAGGCAGAGTCCACCAGATGGAAAGGCAGCAGCTGTAACGCAAGTAATTTGGCCAAGCTGGCCTTTAGACGCTGTGCATGTGGATGGATGGGACAGTATTTTTTCTTCCGCTGCAGCAGCTGGGGCAGCGAAATTTGACTGCGAAAATCTGCAGCTTTTGGGCCGCTGGCAGATTCAGAGGAAGGACCTGGTAAACCCATTACTACAACATCATGCCTGTCAGTGGAGGTTGTGGACATGGCATGACGTATAGTGGGGGTAGAGACAGATGAGGACCGATGGGAAGTGTTGTGCCAACGGGATGCGTTGCAGGTGGTCATATGTCTCTTCAAGCACGTGGTACCCAAGCGGCTGATGTTTTTGCCACGCTTGATCCTCTTGAGACAAAGCTTACAAATAGCAATGCTGCGGTCTGCTGCACATGTCATGAAAAACTCCCAGACAGCAGAGTTCCTGGACGTGTGCTGCGAGACAACAGCACCCTGCACCTGTGCAGCTCTGCCTTCTGATGCAATGGACTGGCTACGGTTGCTCGTAGAGGACATTGTGCCACGTTGGGGTTGTGCCTCCTCCTCACTTTCCTCCTCTGTTCGATCAGGCACCCAAGTGACGTCAGTGACCTCATCAACGTCATCACCCCCTATGTCCTCGTCACTGGAGCCAACCTGGCAGTATACTGCAGCTGGGGGAACATGAGCGCCAGTTCGTTGTGCGTCACTGGCACCCCCTCCCTCTAAGCTGATGTTGCTCCCTTCCTCAACCTCAGAGCCTACATCAGAGCACTGTAATTGCTGCGCATCCTCCAGCAGCATGTCACTGACGGTGTGGTGAAACAATTCAGCTGACTCCTCCATGCATGATGGTGAGTCTATGGTAGGAGTAGCTGTGGACATGGAGGCTGAATAAGACGCTTTGGCAGCTGAGGTGGACTGAGAACCACTACGAGCAAGGTGGCAGAGGATGAGGATGGCCTGGTTATCCAATCCACCAACTCCTCTGTATGTTGATGCTGAATAATACGGGCAGCACCAGATAGAAAGGACAAGCGTGCCCTGCCTGCAGAGGATGCACCACAACCACGGCCTGCGGACACAAAGCTATCAATTACTAAGATATATCTAACACACAGCATAGGCATCCTTAGAATTACACCCCAAAACACATTCTGCTACTCCTCCAGAGTATGGGGATACCATGCATTTGAGACCTTTTAGCAGTGTAGCCGCATAAAGGGGCCCAAAATCCTAGGAGCACCTTGAGGCTTTCAAGGGGCATAAATTGCGCATGTGATTCCCTGACTACCTATCACAATTCGGAGGTCCTAAAGTGCCAGGCCAGTAGAAACACCCACAAAATGACCCCATTTTGGAAAGCAGACACCCCAAAATATTTATTAAGAGGCATTGTGAATTTTTTTAAGATATCATTTTTTTCCACTTTTATTTAGAAAATAAAAATAAAAAAATTTCTACACAACGTCAATTCAGAAGATAAATCTAACACAGCATAGACATCCTTATATTTACACCCCAAAACACATTCTGCTACTGTTTGTGAGTATGGGCATACCACATAAGTGAGACTTTTTTTGCGATCCCATTCCCTCAAGCCAAGCAGGCCTACTGCTACTGGGCTAACCCCCGGAATTATACACAATGCTATGTTTAGTGGCCAGGAAGTACAGAAAGATGGACAAAAGGTAAACAAAACAATACCTGTGGTTCCAGGAGTGCAGCTGTCTTCAGAGGATGGCTGGGACTGTTGTTTTAGCTGGAATGTTGTCAGTTGGAAATGCAGGTAGAAATGTGGTTGACAAATGGCCCCAGGTCAGTTCAGGTAGCAGGTAGAGACGTGGTCAGCATGCAGGCCAAGGTCAGTTCAGGTAGCAGGCAGAGACGTGATCAGCATGCAGGCCAAGGTCAGTTCAGGTGGTAGGTAGAGAAGTGGTCAGCATGCAGGCCAAGGTCAATACGGAAGTCATATGTGTAACCGGTGTCTCGTTCACATAGCTTGTAAAATTTTACCCCATACCTGGCGCGTTTGCTGGGGATATATTGTTTGATGGAAAGCCTGCCTGTGAAGTGTACAAGGGATTCATCAATGCAAATGTTTTTCTTGGGAGTATATATTTCTGAAAATCTGTCGGAAAAAAAATTGATGAGTGGCCTAATCTTTTGGAGCTTATCATATGTGGGGTCACGTCTGGGAGGGCAAATTGAATTGTCACAGAAATGTAGGAATCTCAAGATCATTTTGTATCTTGTCCTGGACATCGTTGTAGAATATAGGGGCATGTGATGTATTGGGTTTGTAGACCAGTACGCATTCAGCTCATTTTTTTTGGTGAGTCCCATATTGAGTGTTAGGCCCAGAAATATTTTAAATTCTGGAACAGTCAGAGGCCTCCACTCAAATGGCCTGGCATAGGAGGAATGGGGATTGATTGCCACGAACTGCTCATAATAAATATTGGATTGGCTTACAATTAAATTGAAGAGGTCATCAGTGAAGAACAAATTAAAAAATTGTATTGCGGTAAGATTCTCTATTTCTACTTGGACTCCTGGATTGGCAGTAAATGGGAGGATGACCGGTGCTGCAGAATTTGATGGTAGCCATTCAGGATTAGAAAGTGCCTCTGGTATGTTAGCATTGGATCTTTGGGGCCTGATTCTTCGTGCCTGATGGGGATTCGCGGTGGTACTGGTGGATGCCTCTGCTTGGGGATGAGCGGCCGCACTGGTACTTGGCTGCTGCATGTCAGCTGGATGTTGCACAGCACGCCTGGATCTTTTAGTGGGCACAATGTCTTCTTCTGAATCAGAGGATGCTGAACCGCTGCCCTCCACAGGTTCATACTCTGATCCAGAATCTGAGGCCTCTCCGTCACTCTCACCAGACATGCTGAGGATTTGAAATGCCTCCTCACTGCTGTACATTTTTTGGGACATTTCTATTAGTGGGACTCTACAATGCACTGACACAGAGAAATCACACTGACACTGCGGACCACTGATGAGACTGTACAATGCACTGACCCTGAAATCACACTGACACTGCGGACCACTGATGAGACTGTACAATGCACTGACCCTGAAATCACACTGACACTGCGGACCACTGATGAGACTGTACAATGCACTGACCCTGAAATCACACTGACACTGCGGACCACTGATGAGACTGTACAATGCACTGACCCTGAAATCACACTGACACTGCGGACCACTGATGAGACTGTACAATGCACTGACCCTGAAATCACACTGACACTGCGGATCACTGATGGGACTGTTCAATGCACTGACACTGCGGATCACTGATGGGACGTTTCAAATGCACTGACACTGAAATCACACTGACACTACAGATCACACTGCTGAGACTGTGAAATTACACGGATGACACTGCAGATCACAACAATAAAACTGTGAAACTGTGAAATCACACTGACATCGCACTGATGATAGTAAAAATCAGTGATCTGTAGCAGAGTGTAACTGTGAAGTGTGTATAACTTTAAGTGCTTACTATGGATGATCGTTCTGAAGTTCTCTCTATCTCCTCTCTCTCACAGCCAAACGGTGTGTGAGAGAGGAGACAGAGACAAGGCTGCAAACCGCAGCCATTGTTTACTCTTTTGACAGCTGTGATTTGTCACAGCACGATCTCAAGGTATAGAGCCGATTTTACTGGCTCTATACCTGTTATGGATACAGCACTGTCCTATGGACAGTTCGGGCACAGTCACCGAGCTCGTGAGCGAGCGCGATGCGCTCACGAGCGGGGGGAGGGGCAGGACGTCTTAAGACGCCCTCCCGCCCCTACAAGACTCCCGTCTGGCCGTTTGCCAACGGCTGCGGACGGGAGGTGGTTAAACTAGTTTCGGATTAGTTTAATTAGCCGTAGTCCTGCCGAAATTCGTTTATGAAAAAAAAAAAAAACAACAACTTTACTGACCTGACTAGAACCTGGGACCTTATCAATGGCAAGCCTGAGCTTTAACCACTACTCTATTGCCTCTATACTTTAAAGGAGAACTATGGGGTCAGTGTTTTTCCCCATAGTTCTCCTTAGGGTAACGGGAGGACACAAACTAGCATCCTCCCGTTACACTAAGCTCAGTATACCGCGAGCTACAGCTCGTGGTATACTAAGACGCCGCACCTGGAGCTGATCCCGATTTGGCTGACGGGATCCGCCCAGCTGCGTGAGTGACAGCTGGCTCTGCCTATCTATAGGCAGAGCCAGCTGTACACGCCCCCTCCCCCGTCTGTTCCGCCAGTCATCGCTGGCAGATCGGAGCGGGGAGAGGGGAATCCAGCCCCTCTCCTGTCACGGCAGAGAGCCGTGACAGGATCGAGAGGTGAGGGAACCTGGTATGTGTTCGCTCACCTCCCGATCTACTGAGCCGACCTGTGACAGTCTCATTGTTACAGGTCGGCTTAGAACTATGAGGTGAGTGGAAATCACTCATCTCATAGTTCTCCTTTAAGCATAGAAGCATTTGATATATATGAATGCAATATGTAGCATTTGACAGCTGACAATGTCAAATGGGCAGAGCCGTGACGTCATGGCTCGCTCCGCCCATCTGTTGACAATGACTGAATGTCATTTTTTTTCTTCTGGTTTTCGGATTCGGGTGGTCGTCTGCGGCGGGACTTTTTTTATTTCGGCGGGTCGGCTGGGGTGCTGCATCCTGATCCTGACTCTGGATTACATCGATGGAGCCATTTTTAAAAAACATTTTTATTAAAGGAATAGTCAAAAATTGACTGTTTTTTTTTCAATTAAAGGATTTTATCTAAAAGTCTGGACTTTTTACTAACTATTTGATTTAACCCTTTAGTGAATGGGTAGGGGTACAAGTACCCCTTACTCGTTCACATGGGGGGGCGGCATCTGGGTGCCCCCTTATTTAAAGGGGTACCCCGATGCAAATAAGCCCCCTTGCCCGCAGACCCCCACAACCACCGGGTCAGGGTTGTGGGGAAGAGGCCCTTGTCCCCATCGGCACGGGGACACCCTCCCAATGCCGAGGGCACGTGGCCTGGTAAGGCGCAGGGAAGGGGGGGCGCTCGATCGTCCCCCCCCTTTCCTGCCCTGCCGGGCCTGTGCTCGGATCAAGGGTTTGGTAGGACTGTTAGGGGGGACCCCACGTTTTTTCCCCCCATTTTTTAGGGCTGGGGTTCCCCTTTGAAATTCCTACCAGACCTTAAGGGTCTGGAATGGATTTTGGGGGGAACCACACGCACTTTTTTTGTGTTATAAGGGGGCTGGTCCCTCCTAACATTCCTACCAGACCTAAAGGGTCTGGTATGAATTGGGGGGAAACCGCACGCTTTTTTTTTTTTCATTTTCTGCTGACTGTAAAAAAAAACAACAATTAATTTTGCTGCAACAGAATTCGTCCAATAGCAAAATGAAAAAAAAAAATGACATTTAGTCATTTAGGTCAATAGGAGAATGCCAATTCAAAAGCAAAAAAAAATAAAAATCTTTATCCATTACTCGCCCTACCCGGGACATGAACCTCCGACCTAGACAATGGCAAACCTGTCCTCTAACCTCTACGCTACTGTTCCTGTACTTTAACCATAGGAATGTTATAGAAGGTAAATGTTGTAATTTTTTTTTCCTAATGTCGTTTTGCTGCAACGAAATTCGTCCAATAACGAATTTCGGGAAAGCGGGAATTTCGGATTCGTTTGCATTCGTCTTAGCTTTAATTCGGATGCATCCGAATCTCCGAATTTCCAAAAAATCGTCCAAAACGAATTTCGGAACGAACCGAATCGCACATGTCTACTTTCTAGTACATGTATTGCTTTCTAGGAGGGGAAACACTGAAAATGTACTAAGCTCAGGCTGCAGGCTCCACAAATTCCATGATGAGCAGGACTTCTTGGCCTAGGAAAATGGCTTCTCGTTGCAGTCTCTGCTAAATCCTTTGTATGTCCTGGTCTTGAAGCAAGTCCTCTCGTCTTGTGAAGCCCCCTCGTACTGTCCCCCTCCTGTGAAGCCCTCGTCTTGTGAAGTGCCCTGAACCTTTCAGCCACTGGCTTTTTATTGAGAGAAACTGGCCACACACTTGGAAGCACCGCCCCTTTCACTTTTAGGAAAATTAAATACAATGTATTTCACTTGCCCACCTCTAGGTGGCAGCGTTGTACCATAAATTGCCATCAGTAGTCCAGATTTGATTTGAGTCTTGACCAGGCTAGGTGTGACTGTTTACGATCACCATCCCATTGTGATACGAATCAATAAAGGACAAGCTACACCATTGTGAAAAAACAGTTTGGTTTGTTTTCTTCCATTGTTTGGCACCTTCCATTGTATGAACCCAGCTTTCTATCAACAAACAAACAAAACCTCCGTCTCTATTGCAAATCTATGCGTGTCTGAAAAAGTCCACTAAGATATATCGCAACACACACCCCTGCAGTGCCACAGGCTGATAGCTTCCATGCCACGCCGCATTGAGGCAGTAATTGCTGCAAAAGGGGCCCAAACCAAGTACTGAGTACATATGCATGCTTATACTTTTCAGAGGTCCGATATTGTTCTATGTACAATCCTTGTTTTATTGATTGCATGTAATAATCTACTTTTTTGAGGTTGTGGATTTGGGGTTCTTGGGGTTTTCATGAGCTGTAAGCCATAATCATCACAATTATGACAAATCACGGCTTGAACTATCTTGCTTTGCATGTAATGAGTCTATCTCGTATATTAGTTTCACCTTTTAAGTTGCATTAGTGAAATAAATGAACTTTTGCACGATATTCTAATTATTCGAGTTTCACCTGTATACTCCTATTAATCAGTCTCTTCTTAATTGCAAGATTCACTCCACCTGCAATCACTGTGGAATGAGTTCTCTATAGTAGCATGGGAATATCAGTTGTGAAAAAGGATGTTTTTAGGCATCTATGATCTGCTACTTTGTATATACAAGCATCAGAATAGTTTATGCCATCTTATGTATACATACATATAAGAATTATTATTTATACAAATTGTTATTTAAAATTTAAAAAAAGGTTTAAAATATAAGAAATATAAAATAGAGTTTTGATCATATCTAAAGGGATGTTTACCACTAAAATGTTGTGATGTGTGTATTAGATCAATGCGATATCTATCGCATTAGTCATTAGCTAGGAAACCATTCAGATCCAACTCCACATTCGGACCCTTTGGAGTCATGGTTTCCATTAGAAAAATCAATTTAGTCTCGTTCTTTGAGACTTCCCTTCTCATGTGATTCCCTCTCCAGTGCTTTTTTATTTTGTCTATTCCTGTAAATTTTAATTCTTTGGGGTTGCATCCATGTTTGTCTCTAAAATGCCTAGGCACACTATGGTCATGTTTTCCTTTTTTGATGTTATTGATATGCTCCCTTATTCTTACCCTGAGTTCTCGGGTTGTTCTTCCTATATATTGGAGGCTACAAGGGCACTCCATCATATAGGTAACGTGTGTGCTTTTACAGGAGATACATTATTTTATCTGGAACACCCTTTTATTGTAATTCATTTCGAATTCCACTATTTTTTTTCTTCTTTTTACCTGTCTCTTTGCATCCCACACAGTTTCCACATGGAAAAAAGCCTTTTCCCTCAAAGAACGAGAAGTTTATATATTTATGAGAGACAGAGGCTCAATACCCTTTTGAAAAAGTCGACTACAACGAAACGCGTCAAGGATAAAGGACAGTATTGGCCCCGTTTCTCACACATCATCGTGCTTATACGGCAGAGTGTTTTGCCATTTAAAACGTTTTTATTCTTTAAATCTTGTAAGTGCGGTATTTACAATAAATGTTTAAATTGCTGCACTTAGGAGTTTTTCCTCTCTTTCTTCGTTTAAAAATTCCCCCAGCCCTCTGGATAAACCCCGGTGGACCGATATTGCATCTACCCGATACATGAGGGGTTAACCGGAGGGGAAGGAAGGATCGTTGCTTCACCTGATCTTTTGGATCCAGAGTAAGGAAATGGATGAGAGAAAATAACCAGAAGGAATCGGTGAAGACAGAGCTGTAGCTAGCCTATTTTGCGCCCGAGGCAAGAACAGAACATTTTGCCCCCCCCGATGTTTTTTTGAGGAAATGAAATAAATAACAAGGAATTAATGATATTTAAACGGTTTATTTCAGTTACATAAGAAACATAAAGATATGTAACTTAACATAAATAACAACTTCATAAAATATAAACTTACATTGTAGTTAAATAAGGTATCACAAATAGTGCTTTCAGAATTAAATCTATTTTTTTGGATTGTAAACAAACTTTAAATTGAAGAATCAAAGTGTTTTTCATGGTAATTCATCCCTCAGAGATGTAACCATAAGATAATACTTATAGCAAAATAGAATAAAATAAATATAGTGCAATAATGTTGGAGGTTGTGAGAGCTAGTTCACACCAGATGCAGTCAGTTCAGGTTGGCAGCAGCATCAAAAACGCATCACAATGCTTTCCTATGTTGATTTCTGGGGCTCTGTTCATACCAATGCAGTCCGTTCAGTTGCAGTCAGAAAAAAATACTGATTGCCACATTTCAGCTTCACCTGATCGCAATGAAAAGCATCAAAACACATAAAAATGCATGCAATTGCATTGGAACACAACAAAACGCATCAAAAATGAAAAAAAAATGAGCAGAATAGATGATCTCCTTGTCTTGGGACTTCCTCTTTGTGGGCAGAGGAGATTTACAAAGAACAGAGCACTGCAGTCATAGATGCGGATGTGTTAATCAAATATGTGGAGGAGTGTCCACTCCTCTAAGACCCCAAGCATCCGCAGTTCAAAAATAACCGCCAGAAGATGGGGAAGTGGTGGGAGATCACTGCAAAAATCTACAAAAATTCTACACCATGAATAGGATGCAGAAATAAAAACGTTGAGTGAATTATCTTTCTATACCTTACCTTTATGTTTTATATACAGCATTTATACTACCCATGTACTAAAGAGTATGCATAATATAACTTTACTGCAGGCACGAAGGAAGTGCACTGACAGTAGAGAAGGAAGTTACATTTTTTGTTTTGCGGTTAAAAAAAATGCACCTGAACGCATCAAAAACACATCAAAACGCATTGCACTGCAGCTGCACGGACACACGTAGTTCTGATGCAGGAATGGTATGTACGAGCACTGATTGTAACTGGAGGTTGTACATTGTAATCAATGTAAGGTTTTTAAAGCTGTATTTTTCTTGCCTTCAATGAGGCAAATTTGTCAATAATTGCATCAAAATCAATATGTTTTGATATATCTTGTTCAATTGACAAGATAGACATACTTGTTAATCTCTCTTGACCCGTTGATGCTCTGAGGTAGTTTTTGATTAGTTTTAGCTTGCTGAAGCTTCTTTCACAAGAAGCCACAGTTACTGGCAAACTGAGAAAAATTCTTAAGGAAATTTCTACATTTGGGTAAGATTCAGCCAGATGATACCCATGAATAAACTTAAGAAGGTCCAAACTAGATGCAGTTGAAATGTTTGGGAGCAACGCTATTGTCTGATGTTTAAAACTCTGGATCTCAGAAGAAATTTCAGTGGTATTCAAATCATGGTTGTATTTTAGACTCAAATCTACATCTGCTTTCTGAAGACTCATGGGGGTTGATTTACTAACCTTATAAACACACCACGAACATGTATACACCTCTCTAGTGTGTTCCCTCCCAGCATGATCTATGGGTGGAATCTAAACACCTTTGTAGTGTGTACACACCCTGCAGGTGTGTTGTGCAAAGCCCTGCATGAATTGCAAGGTGATGTTGTGTAAATTAGCTCTACGTTGTTTGCTTGCGTTGATGAATGCAGGAATGTAAATGCATAAGCTAACCATTTTTGTCTAAACTGTGAAGCAGCATTATATATGCATCATGTGCATGATTTTTCCATATATGGCATTAGTGGAAATATGCTTATAGAGACTTTTTGGTTGATAAATACGTTTTGCTGTGTAAAAATCACACGCACCTGGTGCGTGCGTGTGTTTAGGTTAGTAAATCACCCCCATGGTATTCATCTTCACAAGTGAATCACCCGTAAGAAACTCAAAATCAGAAGAGATTTCATTTAGGGCTTCATATCTACAGTTTAATTGTTGAATTATGGTATCAAAAACTATTTTCATTTGTATTTTGAAAGACTCTTCAGGTGCTAATGTAGGAGATTGGTCTTCACATTCATATAATTGCTGTCTGTTTATTTTTCTATTTTTGGATTCCATAAATTCTGCTGCAATTCCAATTCCTTCAGCCTTTTTTTTGCAGTCCATAAAAATACTGGCCATATCACTGTCATTTTCCCGCATTTCCTGTAAGATACTTTTTAGTCCCTTTATTATTTTTGAAGCCTGAGAAACATTGGTGCATTTTCCTTGAAGTGATCTATTAACTCTGTCAATATGAGTTAATATATTACGCCAGATGCATAATGTGCACAAAAAATCATAATTCATTTTTTTTAAGTAGACTGTTGGCTGTTGACACTGGACATTTTGATGCAGCAACATGTTTTAAAGCCTTCGCCACTTCTGAAATCTGTGAACTTAAAGCTTGTATTGCATAAGCTTTTGATGCCCATCTGGTATCCGCATGGCTTTTCAGTGATACTTTTAACAAGCTCATTAAAGTATTCCAGTGAGTGGTTGAATGGGAAAAAAATGGTAGATTTTATTTACAATACCAAAAAAATGACACCATAGTGAAATTTACGTAAGCTGCATGAAATCCAACTAAATTTAGGCAATGAGCTGAACATGGAACAAAATTAGCAAATTTGTTTTTTTGCAAAATGACAGCTCTTACACCTTTGTACACTCCTGACATGTTCGCACCGTTGTCATAACCTTGACCTCTCACATCTGGAAGATCAAGTCCATCCTTTTCAAGCTTTTTTATTATTTCTTCAGCTAATCCACTACCTGTTTTTTCCTTTGTTTCAATGAAGTCGATGAAGCTTTCTTCTACAGCTACATCTCCATTTTCAATTCGGACGTATCTCACGATCTGGGACATTTGCTCTCGATGAGATATGTCTGGTGTGCAGTCCAAAAGGAGGGCATAATATTTAGCTTTTTTAACTTTGGAGATAATTTCAACATGAACATGGTCTCCTAGTAAGCCAATGAATTCATTTTGTATTGTGGGTGAAAAGTAACTCAGTGAACCTTTCTTGTGAGTTGTGATATGTTGTTTTAGCGTTACATCATAATGGCTTATAAGTTCCAACAGACTAAGAAATATTCCTGAATTAGGTTCTTCTATGTTGTAACTTGATCCTCTAAGTGGTAAATTGTTTTTAGCGCAAAACATTACAGCATCAAGTGTTACCTTAAGAATGTGTCTCCATTTCTGTTTTTCAGTTTCAGTAGCTTTTTGTAGTAAGTCATTAATAGTCTCTCCGCTTAACAATTTTTTTTCCATGGATTTCCATTCACAAAAGTTTTGGCGGTGATTTGTTGAATTTTCGTGTTCCACAATACGATTTAAATTTTTCCAGTCGTTAAACCCTACTTTTGTGGCGGCAATATTTGGTTTGGTGCATCGCTGATCGAACAGAATACATGGAAAACAAAAAATAGACTTACTATTTTATGAATAAATTACGGTCAACAATTTCGCCATTTGAAAGCTTCTTAAAAAAACAGTCTTTTGAAAATGTCCTACCATCTTCGGATGTGGACTCCCGGAAATCTGCAGTTTTTCCTTGGTCAGGTCCATGCTCAATAAGGTGACACCTTATGCTATCTGTTATACAAGGCCATGATGCTGGATCATTCAAATTTAGAATCCCTGGACAGGATTTACATTGCAGATTGTGTATGCTCTCATCAGTATGAGTATCCTTTATGATATTCCAGGTGCTAAGTGTCTCATCATGGTCAAGAGTCGATAATGATGGTGACTGCGATGTTGTAGCTTCACAATCCAATTGCTGATTAATAGCAACATTAAATGCTGAAGCTGAATTCCCATTGCTACTATCAGAATCTAGAAACAAACTTGAATTAATCTCTTCAGAGACACTAGGTATTTCAGTATGCTCATTGTTTGATGCAGTTTTTCCTAGCCATTTTCCCATTGATGACGACATTATGTTGTTTTCCATTTTGCAATGTTTAAGTCTTTTACGGTATTCTGCCCCACTTGGTCGTTTATAATTCATTATAGGATCTTGTTCTACAGGCTGTAATAAAAGTACTACTCTGTAAATAAAATGTAATACTACTCTGTAAATAAAATGTAATACTACTCTGTAAATAAAATGTAATACTACCCGTAAATAAAAGTAAAGCCCTGTTTTACCTATATAAATGGCAGTATAACTGCCATGAATATATACTGAGCCTAACAACCGAAATCTTATATAGTGATCCAAACACTGAGCGTGCTATAGTATGACTCCTATCACTATATATTGATACAGCCACAGACGGTGGTACAGTATGGTATTTTATGTGGGTAGTCACGGGCCCTCTTCTTCCTTCTGTGCTGTGATTTGTAGTCACTCCACAGTTTGGAGTCAGTGGTCGAGTGCCAGGGCCCATTTGCAGCTGCGACCCTGGTAGATCTGCCACTGACTCCAAGCTGTGGAGGGGCTACAAATCTCAGCAATACACTATACAGCAAGGAATACCGCCAACTATGGAGGAATACATGTCCAAGCAATTCATTATAGAGCAATGCAGAATGGCACCGACTTTAAAGGACTAAAAGTCCCAGCAATAATAAATTATACGTCGCAATGCAGAATACCACCAACTATGGAGGAGTACAGTGCCAGCAATACATTATACAGCAATGCAGAATGCCACCAACTATAGAGGAATAAAAGTGCCAGCAATACATTATACAGCAATGCAGAATAATATGAAGCTACTGTACATACTCTGTATTGCTCCAGATTCGCAGCCTGATGTTTCCAGGGTCTCAGGAGGGCTGTGCGGACTCTCAGATGGGCTGTGCAGGCTCTCAGGGGGCCAGTGTGGGCTGTCAGGTAGTCAGTACAGACTCTCAGGTGGTGAGTGCAGTCTCTCTCTGGTCAGTGGGACTGCTGGTAGTTCTGCCGCTGGCATGAGTATCAACCACTGCGGGAGGGAGCTGTGGAGTGTTGGACTGCTGCATGCTGGGAGTTGTAGTCTCAGGAGGCAATGTCTGTGCCTTGGTGGTTAATGAGGCCCCCTTCCTCCTGTCAGTGCCCCCTAAGTGGCGGAACTAATAGAGTTGCAGCTGTGCCTGGGACCTGGAGTTCTGCTACTTGAGTGGGCCTGGACAGTAGGAAGCAAGCCCCATTAACCACTAAGGCATTGACATTGCCTCCTGCAGGGGTGTGGAAATGTAAAAAAAAACTACTTGTCCAGGCGCAAACGTGGGGGCCGAATCTACTTGTCCCAATACAAAAAAAATATTTTTAATCAAAACTAGGGATGCACCAATACCAGTTTGTGGGTATCGAATATAATTATAACCAGGTTCAGTTCCTTCTTGACTGTACAAACTTCACGTTAACGCATAACTATTTCTCCTTCTTGGGTAAGTTTTACCTTCAAACCCAAGGAACAGCCATGGGGGCCAACTATGCCCCAAGTTACGCAAATCTGACAATGGGACACTGGGAAGCTCTCCACATCTGGGCCAACAACCCCCACGCTAACAAACTTATCTACTACGGCAGATATATCGATGATATCGTAATAATCTGGGATGGCCCACATGAGAGTGTATCTGATTTTGTGTCACACTGCAACAACAATAAGTTCGGCCTGTCATTCACTCATGAAGTCAGTAACACGAGACTCGTGTTTCTCGATCTAGAGCTCCACTCTATAGAACAAAACATTGTCACCAGTAACCACTTCAAACCCACCGGGAGGAATTCCTACCTCCATTATAATAGTTGCCACCACCCCCGTTGGCAGAACAACATCCCAAAGAGCCAGTTTTGTCGGTTAAGAAGGAACTGTACACAAAACATCGATTACACCACTTCCAGTCAACTGCTCCTTAAAAAATTCAGAGATAAGGATTATCCGGAAGAACTCATCACTGACGCCTAATCAAAATACCTTGATCGGGCACCAGCAATAGATAAAGAGAGGGATGTCAAAACGGTGACCAATAACATCAACGACATTAGATTTATCACTACATTTAACAACAGTTTCAAAGTAATTCAGAAGGTAGTCAATAAACACTGGCACATTTTGCAGAAAGACCCCAAATTGGGCCCAAACTTACCCCCCAATCCTTCAATTAATTTCAGAAAAGCCAGGAACGTGAAGAACAAAGTAGGGCCGAGTCGTGCATTTCAGGCACCCGACATCCCCATAAAGAACTTCCTTTGCGACAATGGGGTGGGCATTTTTCAATGTAAAAAGCCCAGATGCCTCACTTGTCAGTTTATACAACATGGACAAACAAGCTTCCCAGATCACCTAAAAAAGACCTATCGGATAAATCAGTTCATTACATGTTCCCACGACCATGTGGTCTATGGGCTTACCTGTCCCTGCGGGCTGATATATGTGGGTCGGACCATACGTCCGCTGCGGGCCAGAATAGGGGACCACAGAAGGCTCATTGAGAAGGGGGATTTTGAGCAAAGCGTCCCGAGACACTTCACCACCAAACATCATAAAAGAATCCAGGACCTTAGGGTCGTTGCCATTGAGCATATACCCACGCATCTATCGACATCGGAAAGATTTCACCACCTGTGTAGTAGAGAAACATTCTGGATCTACAAATTGAATACCCTGACACCAGTAGGGCTAAATGAAGAACTAGAAATTCACACCATCTTGTAGACCAGTACTCCAACACATTTATTGGTTTTAATACCTGACGATAATGGCAAAAAACAAACGCACGCAGGTGTTTTTTATATTGGGCGTACGGTATGAGGAGCACACCTCCTGTTGTCCTGTGGGCATACCTTCTAATGTCCAGCAGGCGGTGCTATATGGGTGCCTCCATAATATAGGCACAAGGAAAGAGGCAGCTTAGCAGAAAATATGCATGCCATATTATATGCCTTTGGTGCGTTTTTAATCTGTAGTCTAGACAGAAATTATAACTTTCTATTGGTGTTTTATTAAGAATATTTTCATATACATGACATTTTAATTCCATTCACACATTTGTAGTCCACCATCTTGTTTTTAAATCATAATAAAATATTTTTATAAATACATAATAATTTTTAATAGAGAGGAGGTCCAGATGGTGTGGGCATAATATTCCTCCATGCCCCCCGAGGCCTTGCGAGACACGCTGTGCCAACAACACAGACCAGACCATCTCCACATAAATGTCAGCCCCAAATAAGTCGTTCTGACTGATGGGTAAATATAGGCTGCACATCCTTGTTGGTTAGATTACTGATAGCTCATACCCAAGGCGGACCCAGACTGTATAACCATCCCTCCCACGGCAGCGGCAGCCTATCACTGGGCTCAAAGAAAGCACACTCCTCCCCCTTGTCCAATTTAAAAGAAGACAGGTTTCCCGTGTCCTCCATCACCCTGAGGCTTGATAAAGAGGTTGTGACGACATGGTGATCAGTTTTATGAGTTAAATGTGTATTGGTGTTGAGTTATGTTTGAGTGCGTTATGCTGAGTAACCTGGTTATGGAAAGACCATCAGCACCATCCCTCGTTATCTCCCATTGTTCTCTGAGGGAGCTCAGAACAATGACATTCTGGTCAGGCTCCTGCTATGGCTGTCTGGAGCTCGTTAGCAGGGGAAGCCCTGCGGTGTTGAGCAGACCGATTGTCTGGGAGGGGAGGGTGGATGTGATGGGATTATAATCTGATCTCATCACTTGCTGTATAAAAGTTTGTGCAGTTTCTCAATAAATCAGAGTTTGATTCATATACACTCAAGCCTTGGCTAGTGACTGGGGAAACTGGGAGCTAAGGATCTTCAGGTTGCAATATCTCCTGAGCAAGGAACAATACAGCGGCGGACATACTCATCCTGAGTACGGGGGTCCGTCACAGAGGTAACCCCTCGAAATGCGTAGCCACCTTTCCGGAGACCTCTGACACCCCTGTGACAGGAGCCCGACTGTAACCAGTGACATACGGCGCCCCTCAGCCGCGTGTAGCTCCTCCCCCTTTTCATCCGTTCCTGACCGACGCGGCTCGGCCCGACCAGTCGAGTACGTGGGCGGCCATACGGTTCTACATCTAGTCTGGATCTGCCTTCCACACCACCGGAGACATCCCTTCGAGCCAGGATCCGTTCAAGGAGACGGCCGCATAGATACCAGGGGAGCTCCTAATTGTAAGTCTCTCTCGTTTTGCTGTCACACTGCCATAGACACCCACACTCCACACTCTAAGAATAGTAGTGCTCCTGATATTGTTCTTATCACATCGATCCACTGGGACCTTTGCCAGACTATGTCCACAAATACACCTCTTGGTAGTTGCGCTCCTTAGATTTTTTTGTTTTGATTTGTGGTTGTAATAGACAGGGTCCTCTCCCTGCAGTGAGGATCTTTGCACACCAACATACAGCAGCCATCTGATTGAAGTGTGTCCACCCCACAGGAGTGCACTTTATCTTTTGTGTTTTCTATTTGATGGTCATGGGGGGTGGTCATGAGTGGTCAGGAAAAACCCATTGTGACATTTATAAGGAAACAACCGTGGTATGAAAGATATCACCCACGGAAACGTGACTGAAATCATATCTTCCTATATCTATTCACATAGAAAAATTATATATACACAATAACAGAGGATGAACAATTATTCATATTTATACCAAGGATATTCTCAGCGCTCCGTTAGAAAACATGACAGGCCAAGACTGGTGTTGAGACCCCTTGGTACTATTGTTTCAAGCGTGTGAATCCAATATGCCTCCCGCTGTAGTAGCATTTTATCATGGTCGCCCCCCCTGAATGGGGGGTTGACATGGTCAATCACCATGCCTCTCAACTCATGTGTTTGATGTTTATAATTTGAGAAATGAACTGCTACCGGTTTATTAAGGTCCAAAGTTTCACCTTTGGTAGCCTTATTAATTGCTATTCTGATGTCACTCCGGTGCTTCTGGAACCGTCGTTTAAACGGGCCCAGAGATTTACCGATGTATACCAGACCACATGGACATTTAAGTAGGTATATGCATGACTCGGTATCGCAGTTCATATCATTTTTAATGGAAAATCTCCTGCCGCTATGCGGGTGTGTAAAGGTATCCCCTGTCAAGAGTGAGTTGCAGGTGTTGCATTTCTGACATCTAAAGCATCCAGTACGCTGGGAAATCCTAATAGGTGTTTTAGAATATTTTGGCCTAGGGTCTGCTTGGACAAGATGATCCTTGACTGTTTTAGTTCTACGGTATACATGTAGAGGGGGAGTTTTTATTTGTGCTGTTAGTTGTTTGTCGGCCTGTAGGATGTTTACATTTTTATTCAACTATCTGCGAGCCAGATGTGCTGCACCATTAAACTTCTGAATAAAAGGGAGTCTGTTCTCATCCCTCCAAAGCCCCCAGCACACATATTATTAAAGCCCCCCTCCCTCCTTTCCTTCCAAGCCCCCTCACCTGCTGGCATCCATGCAGGGAGGAGGCACATCTTCGTTCCCTGGTGATCTAGCGGTGATCACTAGTAAGGTCTGCACTAGACCTTACTAGTGATCCATCATTCGGCCGGAGCTCAGATCTGACAGAGCTACGGCCGGAGCTGACAGGAGCAGCTTTGCGGTCTGTATACGTCAGAAATGCAGAACGCGTAGCTGCTCCCAAAAGTCGGGCATGCGTTCCGTGACCGTGTGCCCGACTTGTCAGCTGGCTGCGGGCCACTTAGTACCGGCTCGCGGGCCGGTACTTTGAGACCACTGCTCTAGGGGTATCTGTGGTGACTTTTTTCAGAACAGATCCGAAGCACACGCATGAACTGCGAGATTGGTAAGTTGTTTAGTAAATGCCTAGGGTGCGAACTCTGATAGTGCAGGATCGTATTCCGATCCGTCGGTTTGCTGAATAGATCAGTGTGCAATTGTCCTTGCTTGATGGAAATGCGGACATCTAGAAATGTAATGGAGCAGTGATAGAATTCAGGATTGAAAACAATACCTGAGAAGACTGAATTCAAAAACTCAACAAAACTCTTGAAGGGCACATAATCTCCCTGCCAAATGACAAAAATGTAATCTATGTATCGTACCCAGCATTTGACATACATAGAAAATAATTGAGAGGGATATACATACAGTTCCTCCAGATAACCCATAAATAAATTGGCGAAGGACGATGCAGCAGAGCTGCCCATCGCAGTCCCCTTAATCTGAAGGTTCTGGTTCTCGAATAAGAAAAAATTGTGTTCAAGAATAAATTGCAGGCATGATAAAACATATTCTGTGGGCATCGTAGCATGTGCGTCAGAGTGTGAGAAGTGAGATACTGCTGTCAAGCCTGCTTAGTTGGGAATGCAAGTATACAGGGAAGATATATCCATGGTAGCAAGGTGCCAATCTTCATGGACATTCGTGAATTTCTCAAGCTTCTCCAGGAAGTCGCTGGTATCTCGGACATATGCTGGTAGTTTTTTCACATGTGGTTGTAGAATCGAGTCGATCATTCTAGCCATGGGCTGTGTGATGGAGTCCATTCCGGACACGATCGGGCGGAACTTCAACGGATCGAGACCCTTGTGAATTTTTGGGAGCCCGTATATCACCGGGATTCTAGAATGTTCATCCATCAGATAATCAGCGGTTTTCTCATCCAACCAGCAGTTGTTAGTCCCCAGATCAATAAGGGCCTGTAGAGCTTTTGTGGCTTTATTAACAATCTCCCTGGTGATGGTTTGATAGCTGGTTCCATCCCCAAGTAGTATCTGCACCCCATGACTGTAATCCATATATTTCATGATTACCACCGCTCCACCTTTATCCGCAGGTTTTATAATGATGTTGTTGTCTTGTCTCAGACTTTTCAAAGCACTCAACTCATCATGGGTCAGGTTGGTATGTGATGTATGTTTCTGTACCATAGTGAGGACATCATGGGGGTGATTTACTAACCTAAACACACGCACGCACCAGGTGCGTGTGATTTTCACACAGCAAAACTTATTTATCAACCAAAAAGTCTCTAAAAGCATATTTCCACTAATGCCATATATGGAAAAATCATGCACATGATGCATATATAATGCTGCTTCACAGTTTAGACAAAAATGGTTAGCTCATGCATTTACATTCCTGCATTCATCAACGCAAGCAACACAACATAGAGCTAATTTACACAACATCACCTTGCAATTCATGCAGGGCTTTGCACAACACACCTGCTGGGTGTGTACACACTACAAAGGTGTTTAGCTTCCACCCATAGATCATGCTGGGAGGGAACACACTACAGAGGTGTATACATGTTCGTGGTGTGTTTATAAGGTTAGTAAATCAACCCCCAACTCTCCTTGGAGATTTCTGGCAGGTAGATCAAAGCATTTAACAGCTGGGTGGTATAAGAGGAAAGCCCCCTCTCATTTGGTGTTTCCATATTTGATCGTTTTATATTGTTTGCTCTATTGTTTATATTATCGTTTTTTATATTGTTATATTCACAAACTTATAAGCTGTATAGAAGACCTTATTACAAGTTTATACTAGAACTGTCCCAAACACCAGTGCCATTTTTACCTCCAGAGGATTGGGGGAAACAACATAGAAGGAATCAATGTATCTACTAATTTATTAATTCATAATGTAAGAGAACATATGTAAACAGCTCAAGGTCACTTATTAATATATGATACACAGTTGTTTTACAGGTTACACAGCTAATTTATTTACTTATTTCTTCACTTCACATACCAAGCGCAGCATATTATAGATATCACTGTGGTTCTGATTGCACATTGATGCAGCTGGTAATTATTGACACACGGTGTTCTCTTCCAGCGCAACTTCTTGTTATCCTGATATACAGGTGAAACTCGAATAATTAGAATATGGTGCAAAAGTTCATTTATTTCACTAATGCAACTTAAAAGGTGAAACTAATATATGAGATAGACTCATTACATGCAAAGCAAGATAGTTCAGGCCGTGATTTGTCATCATTGTGATGATTATGGCTTACAGCTCATGAAAACCCCAAATCCACAATCTCAGAAAATGAGAATATTGTGAAAAGGTGAATATTCTAGGCTCAAAGTGTCCCACTCTAATCATCTAATTAAGTCATAACACCTGCAAAGGGTTCCTGAGCCTTTAAATGATCTCTCAGTCTGGTTCAGTAGGAATCACAATCATGGGAAAGACTGCTGGCCTGACAGTTGTGCAGAAAACCATCATTGACACCCTCCATATGGAGGGAAAGCCTCAAAAGATAATTGCAAAAGAAGTTGGATGTTCCCAAAGTGCTGTATCAAAGCACATTAATAGAAAGTTATGTGGAAGGTAAAAGTGTGGAAGAAAAAGGTGCACAAGCAGCAGGGATGACCGCAGCCTGGAGAGGATTGTCAGGAAAAGGCCATTCAAAAGTGTTGGGGACTTTCACAAGGAGTTTCACCTGTATAGAAGTCTGATTTCGTATTTCGTATTAAAAAAAAAACTACCATCAATCAACTCCAATATATCAACAAAGGTATTTTGCTTTTTAACTTCCAAATAACGAATGTTCGTAACGGACCGAAATTCCATCAACGGAATTTCATATTTCCTGCCTGTATACTATTGTAATGCAACTCTCAGCAGCAGAAGAGAAAACCTCTGATTGGTCAACCAAACGAAATACGAATTCCGTTAACGGATTCCGGATCCGAATTTCGTATTTCGGAAAAAAAAAACCTCATCATCTCCAATATTAATTAACAAAGGTATTTTGCTTTTTTTTTTTTTTTCCAAAAAGTTTTTATTTGTTTTGTTTTAAATGCTTATAACAGTGGTCACACTTTCACATTCAGTGTGTATTAAAACGCAATATCAAAAGAAGGTTACAAACTCATGTTTCCATGATATAATGGTACAGTCAAACAGTGCAGTCCTCAAGGACTACATACCATTGGCATAAGTACTACGAACATTGTTACGAAAACTTCAGGACCAAGGTTCAGAGGCTAAGTTTGAAGTGGTTGGTTCCAACTAGGTAAAGGGAATGGGGGAGGAAGGAGATATATGGGGAGAGGTCGGGACAGGAGGCAGGATCTACATTTTATGAAAGCTTCCGTTATTGAGAGATCAAAGGATCAAGGATTCCATATCAAAGGAGGGAGGATGGTATGACTCAATCCATGGTTCCCACAGTTTACGAAATGACACCAAAGCATCCCTTTGGAGAGCAGTAAGTTTTTCAAAGAACATCACTCTCGATAATCTACGTTTGACCTCTGCAAACGGTATGTCCGGGGATTTCCAAGCCTTCGCAATTACCCTCTTGGCTTCAGTGAGTATAAATGTGACCAGACGGAATTGCCTAACAGTGCACACCGACGGTTTCTTATGTAGTAGGGCTTCCAAGGGGTCCTTGCGAAATGTTTTGCCTGTGACAGTATACAGAAGTTGGTATACTCTATGCCAAAATCTCTTCACTTTAGGGCAATCCCACCAAATGTGATAGACTGACCCTTCCACCCGGCAGCCCCTGAAACAGTTTGGTGAGTAGGACGGGATGGCTCTGGAGATCCTGAGGGGTACCAGGTACCACCGTAAGAGTAACTTATAGTTGGCTTCAATTGGCCGGACATTTGCTGAGCTCCGTGAGGTAGTCATCCAAATTTGAGACCATGTCTCAGCCGGGATAGAGCACCCCAGATCTTGTTCCCATTTAGAGGCGTATGTGGGGAGTGGAGTCTGCAGGTGGTCAAGAATCATAGCATATAAAACTGAGATGGGTCCTCTGTGTTTAGTGTCATCGAGCAGGAGCTCCTCAAATGTGGTGAGGGGGGGAGGGGAAATTGACTTATCCAAAAGAGTTAGTATGTAGTGCTTGATTTGCAAATATTGAAAGATGTCTCGTGGGGTCAATTGGTGTTTGGCTTGAAGCACCGGAAATGGGGTGATGTCAGTGTCAGAACAGAAATCTCTAAGTAAACTCAAGGACTTGACACGCCAATGTGCGAAAGCTACTGGGTTGGTGAATCCCGGCTGAAACATTGGGTTACCATGAATGGAGAGTAGAGGTAGCTGAGGGGAGACCCAGTTTAAGTGACGGTGCAATCCTTCCCAGACTTTTAGGGTGTGTGTAAGAATTGGGTTCTTAGATGCTCTGCCAAATTTGGGGGGGAGCCAGGGAAGATTGAGGAGAGAAATTGGGGAACAAGTATAGGCCTCCAATGAGACCCACAGTGGCGTTTCGCCCTTCCCATACCAGCACACCAAAGGGGTCAGTTGGGCCGCCTGATAGTATTTGTGGAAAGAGGGGAGTCCCAAACCCCCTCTCACTTTGCTCCGATACAGAACCATTTGGGAGACCCTGGGAATTGACCCCTTCCATATGAAGCTAAGTATGCGGCGTTGTAATTGTCTAAGGCGATAAGAGGGGATAGGAACGGGTAGGACCCTTGCATGGTATAAGAATTTGGGGAGCAGGGTCATCCGAACTGCTGTGATTCTACCAAGCCACGATATTGGATGTTTCTCCCACGATGTCAGTAGGGTTTCTATGTAAGAAAATAATTTGGGGTAATTAGCTTGATACATCTGGGCATAAGTTGGAGTAAGGTGGATCCCCAGATATGGCAGTGCCGAATGGGTCCATTGGTATGGAAATGACCTTTGCAAGGAGTTAAGTGTCGAAGGGGAAAGGGAGACATCTAGTGCTTTTGATTTATTCATGTTCACACAGAGACCCGAGAGGTTACCGAATAGCTTTAGTAGTGGTTGTAGATTAGGGAGTGAGATCAGCGGTTCCGTAAGGATTAGCAATGCGTCATCTGCAAACAAGCTAATTTTATGATGGTACCCCGCTACTTCCAGACCTTTAATATCAGTATGTTGCCGTATGGCCTGCGCCAGGGGCTCTATGGCCAGAACAAAAAGGAGGGGGGAGAGAGGCACCCTTGCCTGGTCCCTCTGGTAATATCGAAGGAGTCGGAGTGGAATCCCTGATATTGTATGTAGGCCGTCGGTTTGGAATATAACGCCCTTATCCATCTCATAAAGTAGTGTCCAAAACCCCATCTGGTAAGTGTATAGTTCAAATAGTCCCAACTCACTGAGTCAAATGCTTTGCTAATATCTAGCGCCAGAAGCATAGTGGCAATATTTCTTTGATGTGATATATGGAGCAAGTGGGATATCCTGCGGACACTGTCACCTGCCTGACGCCCCAGCATAAAGCCCACTTGATCCTTGGATATCAGACCCAGAAGAGGAGATCTGAGACGAAGTGTCAGGATTTTTGTAAGTATTTTCAAGCCTGCATTAATTAGTGAGATTGGGCGATAGTTGGTGCAGGACGTGTGATCAGTGTCCGGTTTGGGTATCAAACATATGGAGGATAGGAGGGATTCTGTTCGTAGTACACTCCCCGTGCGCAAAGCATTAAAACACTCCGCCATAGGTGTTGCTAGGGTATCAGCGAACTTTTTGTAGTAGGACGTGCCAAGGCCATCAGGCCCTGGGCGTTTCCCTGTGCTAAGATGTTTAATTGTGTCCTTAATTTCAGCTATTGTAATGGGGGAGTCGAACAACTGTACATGTTCCTCGGAGAGGACGGGAAGGTTTAAAGTGGCGAAAAATGTGTCTAATTTAGATTTATCTAGGGTGCCGGTGGCACGGTAAAGATGCTGTAAATGAGATTGAAAAGCCTTTAAAATTTTGACAGGGTGGGAAGTGACAGGGGTCCCCCCCAGGCGAAGTTGGATAGGGTTTTTTCTGGGATTAGCTTCCCTCAGTCTATGGGCAAGCATTGTGTCTGGTTTGTCTCCTTTAATATAGAACCTATGTTTGGTCCAGGCTAATTTATCGTTTGAGAGATGTGTTAGGCAAAGATTAAGTTCCGTTCTTATATGGAACAAACGAGATCTGTGTTCGGGAGTGGGTTTCTGTTGAAAATTTTGGGATGCGACTAGTAGTTCAGATTCCAATTGGTCAATGCGAGATGTCCGTTTCCTTTTGGCTTGGGATGCAAGCTGAATCAGCCGACCTCTAATAGTGGGTTTGTGAGCCTCCCACAGTGTTGTCGGTGAAGTGACCCCGTCAGTATTTAACTGGAAGTATTCGGTCAGAGAGGCCTGGGTCGCAGCCAGAATATCAGGATTAGTGAGTAAAGAGTCTCGCAGAGACCAAGAGAAGCTGTGCGGTCGGGGGATAGTTAAGGCGAGAATAATACTAACTGAATCGTGATCTGACCAGGAAATTGGAGTGATTTCTGCTGAGGATACCTGTGTAAGGGCGTCTGGGCGTAATAGAATATGGTCAATGCGTGAAAAGACATTGTGGGGGTTGGAATAAAACGTATATTGTTCTTTAAGGGTGTGTATTTCTCTCCAGGAGTCAACCAGGTGATATTGGGTCAGTAAGGTCCTAAAGCGCTTGGCCGCAGATACGTCTGTAGAGGGGGCTGCCGGGTGGTTGGGATCGTGTCGATCAACATGAGGATGTAGCAGTAAATTGGAGTCCCCACACAAGATCAATGTCCCCTTAGCATGGACGTCTAGTACCTGGAGAAGGTGAGTGATAAATCCTAGTTGATTTGTGTTAGGGGCATAATAAGATACCATCGTAACCATGTGTTCATGGATTGAGCCTACCAGTATTAGGTACCTTCCCTCTGGATCCTTGATCTCTTTCTGACATATGAATGGAGTGGAGCGACCGAACGCTATTAGGACTCCTCTGTGTTTTGTAGATGCGGAAGCTGAAAAAAACAGGGGATAATTAGAATGCAGGTAAGAGAGGTTGAACGACTGACTGAAGTGGGTCTCTTGGAGACAAATTACATCTGCTCTAATTTTTGCAAAGTGTCTAAAGGCTTTGACCCTCTTGTTGGGGTGGTTAAGTCCCTGAACGTTGAGAGACACTATCTTAAGTGACATGTCTATTATAGTACAGGGGCCGGAGGTGGCAAAAGGGAGAGGCAAAGACTGGGAAGGGCGAGCTGGATGGCGAAGACACAAACAAAAGGGAAGGCAGGGTAGGTGGTGGGGGCGGAGGGGGTAAGGGGAATATCAATAGAGTGCAGAACTAGTATAGGGGTTAGGACTCTGAACCTGAGAGTGGTAATTCGTTCACCCCACCGAAACCAAGTCTACGTCCTGGGTCGAGGTAGTAAAGTGTGGAGCGCATGGGGAACACCGGAACGGGAGGCTGACCTCCTAACTAAAAATTGAACAATCTAAATAAACCGGAGAATATTGTCATAATGCGAACATCGTGGATGTCCCTAAAGGTTGTATTGGGTACAAAGGAGTGTCCTGACTGACACTAGAAACAGTAAGGCTAAAATACTCGCGGTAAGTGTATACCCTTTAACCTGCTAAATAATGAAATTTGGAACTAAAAAAGAAAGTAAACAGTAACGAGAATCCGACCAGTTCTCAAATCTTCAGGGTAAGTGCTGGTGCTGTCCGATTCATGAACCGCCAACCGTGGCAAGTGTCACTTTGTGGAAACTCAACTGAACAGCAGTTCTTGGATGAACCGCATTCCACCTAAATGAGGTGGGAAAAGGAGAAAAAACATAGACAAAAACGGTGGTGCGGCGTCATCTGAAGGATCCTGTGGCAGAGGGGAGATTCCGTGACATCCGTGGTGCTTTTGGAGAGGCCGAAGGAGCCAGGTTGGGGCACGGCGGGCGGTCTCTGCCTGGGGACAGTCGAGGCATCCTGGGCTCTTCATCATCGTCAGGGGCCACATCCGTGCGACCCAACAGATGCAAAGAATCAAGGCATTCCCTCATCTCCTCCACTGTGAGAAAAGTGTAAGGTTTGCCGTCGTAGAAGAATTGTAGCTTAAAGGGAAAGCCCCAGCGGTATCGAATTTTCTTGGCCTGCAGGACTTGCAGCAGAGGTTTAAAGTCCCGTCGACGTGCAATAGTGGCTGGTGAGAGGTCTGTATAGACTTGGTATGAGAAACCTTGGAAATTCAGGGCCCCAGCTTCCCTAGCCGCTCGCAGCAGGTGTTCTTTGGTGCGGTAGAAGTGGAGACGCACGATAATGTCCCTCGGTGGACCGTCAGGCGTGCGTCTCGTTAAGGCTCTGTGAATTCTGTCAAATTCCATCCTGTCTATAGGAATATCGGGCGCTAGTTCCTGAAATAGAGCAGTTATAGTGGATTGGAGATCTGTCACCGCCTCTGGGACCCCTCTGATGTGCAGATTAGATCTGCGGTCACGGTTCTCAGTGTCTTCCAGTTGCGTGAGAAGGGTTAGATTCAGTGAGCGAAGTTTTTCCAAGTCTTCCTCATGACCCTCAATGATGGTAGTGATGTCGTTGCAGCGGGATTCCAATGTGGAAGTTCGCTTGCTCACATCCCTGATTTCCCTAATGAGCTGTGAGGTGATCTGCTTTGAAACCTTGTCCAAGGCTTTGTGGAGGGTTACCTCAAATTGGGCCATCAGGGATGGTGTCATCTCAGGATCTCTGAAGGCTGTCTCCATGTGGATCTTGGGGTTCCATCGAGGAATTAGAGTCCTCTTGATGAGAGAGTGGCGGCGCTGCAGCCAGTTTATGAGCTGCGCGGCCTAAGGCCTCGTGGAGGGTCGGTTGATTCGTCTTACCACCCCGACTTCTAGTCTGTGACATCTCGGTATCCACCGATTGGCGATGAGAGCCTGAGTCTAGGGATCTGTATCGGGTGTGAAAACGAGTCCGGTGATCTACCGTAAAAGTCAGATTTTCTCCCGTTCCGGCGCGGAGCTGATTAGCGTGCGGCCATCTTGGTCAAGCTCGCGCATGCGCCTCAGGTATTTTGCTTTTTAACTTCAATATAACGAATGTTCGTAACGGAACAAAATTCCGTCAATGGAATTTCATATTTCGGATATAATTCGGAAACTGCAATTCGGATTTCGGATGCTTCCGAATTTCGGAATTTCAGGAAAATTCGTACGAATTTCGATTCGTAATGAAATGAATCGCACATGTCTAATAAATATATATCACTCTGCTATCACTCTGCTATCACTGTGCTATCACTCTCAATAAATCTGCTATCACTAACTCAAATAGAACTCTCTCTGTTTAACTCCTGCAACACACTACATAGGGCCGCGGTGTCTGCAGCCTTATATACACTGAGTGGCCATCAGTATTTCGTTGGGCTGCCTCGTGACTCCACGAGATGATGAAAGGTGATGCGAGGAATCTGGCACTGCACTGTTGCCCTTCTGTTGTCTTGTACCAGTCTTGCCACTCTCCGTTCTGCCCTAACATTGACTAGTCGCTGACGCCCACAATTCACACGTTCAGACCCAGATTTTCGGCTGACAGTCCGGTCTTTAAACACTTTAACAACAGCTGCTCTTGAACATTTAACGAATTCTGCTGTTTTGCTGATACTCGCTCCATGGCTCCGAGCGCCAACAATCATCCCACGTTCAAAGGCTGTTAAATCACATTGTTTACCCGTATCTTCAGAAACAAATCACTTCTACTGTCGTGGTAAACAACCTGCTTCCCTATTTATAATGGTCTGGCCCTCTAGCAACTTCAGCGCAAAATTATAGCTAATTTGCCTACAAACGTCAGGTGGTCATAATAAACTGGCCACTCAGTGTAGTGTGCTGCAGGGACTTAGCTGTGAGCCATGATTGGGCAAAGTCATCATGACTTTGCCCAATCATGGCTCTAAATGTGTACTGAGCCCTGATTGGCACAGTCTTGCTGTAGCCTGTAGACTGTAGCCAATTACAGTTTCAGAGGGTGCAGTGCATTGTGGGATGTTCCGCTGTCGAACAAACTGCGAACATCCCGCAAATTTCGGCGCTCGCCGAACACTCGAACGGCCGATGTTCGATTCGAACAGGCAGCCCATCACTAATTCCCATGCAGACACATACATAATCAATTATGATTAGATAATTTTGGCTCATTGAAGAGGATCTTCTCAACTCCTGTAGTAAATCAACCTCATTGTGTCTATCTAGTGTTCAGATGAAGGTATGTCTGCACAAATGCACACAGGAAAATGGGTAATTCATTAATGATGTGCAAAAGTGCAGAAATAAATCTATTTAATCTATTTAATGAATTTAGAGATGTGGAAGAAGAGGACTTACAATGTGCTTTGTATGTAACTGAATATAAATCTATTTTTTGTGCTGGCTGGATACATATGGATGTTGATCTGTGAGGTCCATTGTTAGGTTCATATCTAGGGTTGCCCCCTGTCCAGGATTCACCCGCACAGTCCGGGTTTTGAATGCTGTGTCCAGGTTTCATGGCAGCAGAAACCCGGACACAAGATGGCAGGCAGGCAGGGGCAACCAAAATGAAGATAGTGGCTACTGGCCCCGCACTGAAAATAGTCTCAACTGTGATATTTACATAATTCATGGGCGCGCTATTTACATATGAATAAGCCACAACTCATTCTCCAAAAAAAATGTTTGCGGTCGCTAGAGTGTTCGGATTTCGCTTGAATAAAAGGTGACAACCCTATTCATATCACAACATTCCTTTATACACCCAGTCAAGCTACTGTATGTTGACCTATATCGGGTGTCATCGTCTTTGATACTGTACCTACCTGGGCCAGTACTACTGCTATTCACAGGACAATTTGGTTTCTGGATGATGTATTCGTAAGCTGAATGAGAGAAGAGAGAGACAACAGTGTAGAATGCACATAACATTTCTGTGGCATCATAAGTGGACTTGTTCTAGCATTGGTAGGTAGTACAAAGACTGGAACTGTGAATCCAAGTATAAATAATATATTTCTAAAAGGCCCAATAGTTGAAAAACTATTTTGACTTACATAACTGATTGGGACTAGCAAAGGCCTCTACACCCCAACCTCACCAATGATCAGTTTCCGGCATGTATAAGAAGTATCTCCTAGAAATATAAATTTGATGGCTGGTTTGGGCCCACATATGGTCATACAAGTTACAACCTGGTTTTATAATGTCTGCACAATATCTTTTAGGTAGGGATGCACCGATATATCGGCGCCGAAACATATCGGTCGAAAATGGCACTTTTGGCATAATGCCGAAAGAGCCATGTTTCGGCCGATACTTCGGCGCATCCCTGGTTTCTTTTCTCCACGCTGGCCGCTGTTCCAGCGAGGAGAAAAGAAAGTGACAGCCGGCCAAGCGCTGCAGGACGAGAGCGCTGTGAGCAGCCGGCGTCTCTCCTTCCACACCGCTCAGCCGCCTATCACAGTCCGGCAGAGCGGTGTGGGGGCGGAGACAGCGCTGTCACAGGAGGCTGGGCTTTCCTCTCTACACGGCTCGATCAGCCTCCTGTGACAGCGTGTCAGAGAGAAGAGCAAGGTACACACACTCATCGATCAGTGATCGCTGAGTGTGTACATAATTGAGGACATGGCATGTTAACTATATCCTCAATTATGAATGAATGGGAGTGATCTACATCCCCTCCTGTCCATTCATGATTGTGGTTATAGTAAACAAACCATATCCTCATATTATCAATGATCAGGAACACTCATAGAGGATTCCTGTTCATTGATAACAGGGGACACAGAAAAAGAGATTGAGGACTATGTGTGTCTCTGAGGACACTGTGTTCTCAATCTCTTTTTCTATTTTAAAAGGGAAATATCAGGGGTCTGTTTAGACCCCCAATATTTCCCCAAAGCCCCTAAAAGTAAAGTAAAACATAAAAATATTTAATAAAAAATGAATTAATAAAAATAAATATAAAAAAATTAAAAAGTTTATAAAA
>NW_017309488.1:51747-53113 GCF_000935625.1 Nanorana parkeri
AAAAAATGAAAAAGTTTATAAAAAATAAAATATTTTAAAAAATTGAAAAAATAAAAAACATTTTCGGTATCGGTTTCGTTTCGGTTTTAAAATTTCCATTTCGATGCACCTCTACTTTTAGGTTTACTCAAACTACAGTAAAGAATGCAATTCCTTACCTATACAAGCTATTTAATTTGTAGCCCCTTTTATTAATAGCTTTTGGGAAATTGTTTGGTCTGCATTTGAACAATGGCTCAAGTAGATACAGGAGAACATCCACTAGTGTAATTATCAGCACAGTAGCAGAGGGATTTCCCATTGTTATATGATGACACATGTCTTCTATCATCTACTAAAAATAAGAACCTTGACATCTTCAAATTCTCAAAGTGATTCCTAAGCATCATCAAAGCCGTGCATTTAAACACCTATAGTTTAGTTTCTAATAGTTTTCTTCTTTGGGAAGAGAAAAGGGTGTATTTGCTTGGCTGGAGGACTCATTCAGCATGCTGAAATATTTCTGATGTGTCTATATTTTTCAGCTGTGCCTACACTGAAGGCTAATCAAAGTGGTCAGATGGAGGCATTGAATCCTATATGAGAGTCTACTCCCACGAGCTCATGTAGAGTTGAATGTATTGTGGTGGCAGGAAGCCCATGTGTGCAGAGGATTCTACAGGAATAGTTTAGATCTCAACAGGAATTTTAAAAAAATGCTGTTCTTGCTCAAGGTCACCTTCTGGGTATTGACTTTTAGATTTCAGAAGATTCTACAGGAACTTTTTAGATTGAAATTGGAAGGAATTAAAAAAGTCTGGCCTTGCACATGGTCATCCTAATTTTTAGACAGCTGGTGAGTAGCTTTCATTGTACCCGAAAGGACAAGAAAGAGCGTTACACCCAAAAATATGAGTCCAAGCATGAGGTTTAATTCAAATAAATTAGTTCCAAAAAAATTCATACATGTAACTCATGTGTATCGGTTGCCAGGGGATGCCCCCCTCACTGGGGCTTTATGTCTTTACTTAAAAATGAAACATTAAACTATTCTAATCCTCCACTCTCAACTTTTGTAAAAAGCTGACCTTTCCCCTATTTCTTTTTAAATGTATCTCTCTCACTCTCTCTCACTCTCTCACTCACTCACTCACTCACTCACTCACTCACAGAATGCCGAGTTCAGCTGGTGCTGCAGGAGAAAGCAGACTGTGCATGCGTGATTAGGCAAGCCAAGATCCTCAAATCATCTCTAAATTGGTGCTGACACTGTCCTTCCTTCTGGAGGGTGACTACTTTTGTTCCCCATGGTCCCTGTGTGTGTTGTAAAGTAGTCACCGCTCCAAGTTCGCTCCTGTGATGGACTACAAGCTCAATATAAATTAGT
>NW_017309488.1:53267-64642 GCF_000935625.1 Nanorana parkeri
TATCGGTTTCGTTTCGGTTTTAAAATTTCCATTTCGATGCACCTCTACTTTTAGGTTTACTCAAACTACAGTAAAGAATGCAATTCCTTACCTATACAAGCTATTTAATTTGTAGCCCCTTTTATTAATAGCTTTTGGGAAATTGTTTGGTCTGCATTTGAACAATGGCTCAAGTAGATACAGGAGAACATCCACTAGTGTAATTATCAGCACAGTAGCAGAGGGATTTCCCATTGTTATATGATGACACATGTCTTCTATCATCTACTAAAAATAAGAACCTTGAGATCTTCCAATTCTCAAAGTGATTCCTAAGCATCATCAAAGCCGTGCATTTAAACACCTATAGTTTAGTTTCTAATAGTTTTCTTCTTTGGGAAGAGAAAAGGGTGTATTTGCTTGGCTGGAGGACTCATTCAGCATGCTGAAATATTTCTGATGTGTCTATATTTTTCAGCTGTGCCTACACTGAAGGCTAATCAAAGTGGTCAGATGGAGGCATTGAATCCTATATGAGAGTCTACTCCCACGAGCTCATGTAGAGTTGAATGTATTGTGGTGGCAGGAAGCCCATGTGTGCAGAGGATTCTACAGGAATAGTTTAGATCTCAACAGGAATTTTAAAAAAATGCTGTTCTTGCTCAAGGTCACCTTCTGGGTATTGACTTTTAGATTTCAGAAGATTCTACAGGAACTTTTTAGATTGAAATTGGAAGGAATTAAAAAAGTCTGGCCTTGCACATGGTCATCCTAATTTTTAGACAGCTGGTGAGTAGCTTTCATTGTACCCGAAAGGACAAGAAAGAGCGTTACACCCAAAAATATGAGTCCAAGCATGAGGTTTAATTCAAATAAATTAGTTCCAAAAAAATTCATACATGTAACTCATGTGTATCGGTTGCCAGGGGATGCCCCCCTCACTGGGGCTTTATGTCTTTACTTAAAAATGAAACATTAAACTATTCTAATCCTCCACTCTCAACTTTTGTAAAAAGCTGACCTTTCCCCTATTTCTTTTTAAATGTATCTCTCTCACTCTCTCTCACTCTCTCACTCACTCACTCACTCACTCACTCACTCACAGAATGCCGAGTTCAGCTGGTGCTGCAGGAGAAAGCAGACTGTGCATGCGTGATTAGGCAAGCCAAGATCCTCAAATCATCTCTAAATTGGTGCTGACACTGTCCTTCCTTCTGGAGGGTGACTACTTTTGTTCCCCATGGTCCCTGTGTGTGTTGTAAAGTAGTCACCGCTCCAAGTTCGCTCCTGTGATGGACTACAAGCTCAATATAAATTAGTAAACTAAACATGAGATTGTAGTCCATCACGGGAGCGAGCTTGGAGCGGTGACTACTTTACAACACACACAGGGACCATGGGGAACAAAAGTAGCCCCCCTCCAGAAGGAAGGACAGTGTCAGCACCAATTCAGAGATGATTGGAGGATCTACAGCCAGGGCCGGCCTTAGGGGTGTGCAAGCTGTGTGGCCACACAGGGCGCCATGGCAACAAAGGCGCAAGGCGGCCGACACAGCTCGTCCTCGTGGCGGCTTCTCTCCTCCTCACCGACATGCATGACAGCGCTCCCTTGTCCACCCAACCCCGCAGGAGGGAGCGCTGCCTGCTGTCAGGATGGCGGAGCGGTGAGGGATTCCACACGATATCGCTCTATGTAGCTTCTCCAATCCATTTCAATGGAGCTGTTCACATCTCGTCGCTCAATATCGCTCAATATCGCTCAATGTCGCTGTAGCTTGTCGCTCCTACATGACCCTTTTTCTAGCGATTTCGCTCCTGATTGCATACAGCCCAATAGGAAAAAGTTGCACAATGTCGTGCAACGTCGTGCGATAAGTCGCTCAATATCGCTCGTCGCTCAATATCGCTCAAAATCGCGCGATTTTCATGTTGCTCAGTGTGAATGGGGCCTTGAAATGAATTTCAGATGAAATGAACGAAAACTAAAAACGTTTCATCAAACAAAACGCATTTTTATGCTATTTTGGATTCAGCCATTGGCGTGTTCTGGAGGCAGGGCGCATGATGTCATATAACACCGCACGTGTTGGGCACCGCCATCTTGGTGTATATCTAGGTATACACCAAGATGGTGGGGCCAATATCGGCGTGTGACGTCACCTGACGCTACGCATGCATGGCATCATGTAACACCCCATGCATGGCATCATGTAACGTCATGCCCCCCGCCTCCAAGATGGTGGCACGCATTCACAGAACACGCCGGTGGCCAACATGGCTGCCACACATTCTCAAATAAATTTATATTATTATGCGCCTGAATAAATTTTTCATATATTCGGACATATAGTAATTCATTGATTTAACACGTAGTCCGGGTTTTGTGTTCTGTTTTCTATTTTTACTTTTCTAGATGCACTTACTTGAAAAAAGGGATCGGCATGACATCCTGACAGTTTTTTTTTTACAGACTGTATTGTAGTTTGACATTTATTGTTTACCTTCTGTTGTTTTATGTGATAAGAATACTTCTATTGTGCCTACAAGTTTAATACCTTTGAATACAAGTTTTATTGTTATCATACTTTTTAATATGTTTATTTGCGGCTTAACAAAATTGGAGTCTTTAAATCTTGCAGATATTGGGGAAAATGGGTGTGGTTACTGGGGGTGTGGTCACTAAAGGGTGTGGCCACTGAGGGATCTGGTCACAGAGGGGCGCTCTAAAGCTTTCTCGCACAGGGCGCCTAAAGGCCTAAGGCCGGCCCTGTCTACAGCCGAGTGATACACAAATAAGATACATTTCTGTTCAGAGTTATGGTACTTGAATGTATTTTTAAGATTTAACTCCAGAGTTTAGTGTCACTTTAAATTGCTGCTTGCACAACACATGCTCTGTTTTGAAAGAAAAGTTGTTCTCTGTACTGAGTTTTGCTCTGGAATACAAGAACAGGTTAATGGTAACATAGTTAACCATGTCTGTACTGTGCTGACACTGAGCACTGTCAACCCTAACAAAGAACTAAAGATTCACAAGTTTTGTATGTTAATGAGGGTAAGCTCGGTCTGTCCCCGGTTTTACTTATGTGGACAGAAAGGGTTTCCTTCAACTTGGAAATTGAGAGAAAAACTTAAAAAGTTTTTAAAATTATTTTTAAAGTATTTTGTGTGAATAGAAATACATAACATGTAGTGGGGGAATATGAGTGCAAAGGTGGAAATAAACTTAAAGTCACAGTCACTGGGGGGGACTTTGGGTCAGCAGACCTTGGGGATACTGAGCTTACAGTGGTCTTGTCTTCAGCCACCAGAAACTCCTGTCCATAGACTCTTTGATGGGGGCCCCTTTCCAGGAAACTGCAAATATGTGTGAGTGTGTACTCTTAAGCTACATTATGCTGGTTTGGTTTGCAAGTTACATTTTCTTGTTCCTCTGTACAATATGAATGTGGACTATTGTGCTGCCATCAAGTTACCATTTAGGAGAACCATCCCTAACATTTATGTGACTTTATAACTCTGTTCTGTACCGATGCCCTACTCTCTTATCTTTTTATCTGCACTGTATGTTTGCATTCCATTGATTCAGTAAATTTCAAGTTCCAGCCCACATGCTATATAATCTGCCTCTGCAACCTAAAGGTGGCCATACACTCTACAACCATCGCAAGACCTTAGTCTTGCGATGGTTGTACAGTGATTAAAAAAACGTACGATCTGCCCATCTTGGACAGGCAGATCGTACTCTCGATCATCGCAAGCCCGCCCCCCTGAGGGGCGGGCTTCCGATGACCGCAATGCTGAACGGGCAGTGTGCCGGCCCGTTCGGCATTTGTCTCCCGAGCACCGTTCTAATCAGCCGAAAATCGTACGATTTTCGGCTGATTTTCTAGCGTGCTCCTTAGACAAAAGACGTGCGACCGTACAGTAGAAACGGTCGCACGTCTCAGTTCACACTGCTCGGTTCTCGTACGATCGCGGGATTTCCTGCGATTCTCGTACGAGAATCGAGCAGTGTATGGGCACCTTTATGCTGATTTTTTTTCTATGTTCCTGTTATGCTATGAAAACTTGTTCAAAAGAGAAAAGCAACATGTTGCTACTTCTCCAAATGCATAGCTTCAGGCAGAAATGCGAACATTAGTTTTTTGGTATTAGCCCCTCTGGACCGAGAGCCCGACAGTTGCAAGAGAGAGGAGGGGACCTGGCGGCATACCTTTTCCCGGTTTGTGTTCATCAATTGCATCAATTTTTTTTTGTTCAACCCGCGGTATATAGGTATATGGCCAGCCTTTCTTTGTGTGCAGTGAGCATTATCTCACTTTGCGTGTGTGTGCTGAGCACCCTCTCATCTGTCTATGTGTGCACTAAGCACCTCCTGGCTCTGTGGATGCTGATCACCTCTGACTCTGTGGATGCTGATCACCTCTGACTCTGTGGATGCTGAGCACCTCTGACTCTGTGGATGCTGAGCACCTCTGACTCTGTGGATGCTGAGCACACTTTGACTCTGTTTGTGTAGAACACATTCTTGCTGTAAATGCACTGAGCACCTCCTCAATCTGTGTTTGAAATGGTTTAATTAGCCAAACGGTTCATTGCTAAGGCAATTCCTTAGCAAAGTGTTTTTACTTAATTTTGTGCTGACATAGAAGCCTCACCTGACAGAAGCGCAGTAATCGCTTGCCGCCTGCACGGCCTCGTCTTCCCCTCCGTCGGCGCTGTGCGGGAGAGAAGCGACGAGTCAGCGCTGGTCCGGATGGTATCGGGACATCCCTAATCTCCTGTAATATGTCAGTGGTCTCTGATGATCTCCTGTAATGTCTCAGTGGTCTCTGATGATCTCCTGTAATATGTCAGTGGTCTCTGATGATCTCCTGTAATATGTCAGTGGTCTCTGATGATCTCCTGTAATATGTCAGTGGTCTCTGATGATCTCCTGTAATATGTCAGTGGTCTCTGATGATCTCCTGTAACATTTTAGCAGTCTCTGATCATGACATGTCAGCAGCCACTGAGATTACAGTCACTGAATTTGGAAAGCATATAATATATAATACGGGGTGGGAAGGTTAGAAATGTATATTATTAATCGATGAAGCTTTGATTTAATTTCAATGGAGGGTCCCCTGTTATATTTGTTAACAGAAACACAATTTTTCCCCGAGAAGGATCCCACCACTGTTTCAAAATTTGAACACAAAAATACATTAAAAAATACAATAACAATTCATCAGGAAATTGGGGTGAAAAGGAGTGATGTATACACAGCTCTGCCCCCCCATGTACTATGACCCCCCCCCTCCCCATGTGATCTCGGTGTGGGGGTACACAGATCATCATCTGGACTCCATGTCTATACAATGACTCACCAGCTGGGACACTCTGAAGACAGCTGTATCTTGCTCTTGTCGGCTTGGCCTTTGTTGCTGGGCTTTGTAGCTCTCTGGTGAGCTGCAGCCTCCCCATGAAGAGAGAGAGATCTGACCTTGTGATAAGTCGGCTCTGTGTGCCGTTCCTGCTGCCTGTGATCTCTGCACCGTCTTCTCCTCGTCAGTGGAAAGTGAAACTGAAAGCAAGGTGGGCAGCTGACAGGAACTCCTTAGGCTGCTCTGCTCCTGCTGACTGCCTCACTCGTATGGTCCCTGGAAAGCACTTCTGCTAGTCGATACTGCGCCCGGTGACAGTACACCCTAGGCGGCTACTTTGTTTCCCTCACAGGGCCCCACAGCAATGACTGGGCCCCAGGCAAATGCCCTTTTTGCCCTGCCTTAAAGACGGCCCTGACAATGAGTGATGTCCAGGGAGAGGTCTTTAATAAGTTGTATAACCATCAGGCCTAAAACTTGTCCTGTAAGCCTTGGTTCTGAATCTGAATCAGTTCCTGATTTATTCTGGGTTGCAAATTCATAAGCATCTACAAATTTTACAAACTCTTTGCAAATAGATCCATTGTAGACATATCTAAAGTTGAGTGAAAGTTCTGTGTGGGAAATATCTGAAGTTTCATCAACGATTACACTAAAATAGCAAGTCTCTTTAATTCTAGCTACGATGATATTTCTGATTACATCACCACAACACCTGATTAACTCATTTTGTGTGGATTTGGAAATGTAAGTAGCACGGGAAGATGCAGTAAGGAGTTGCTTTTCTAACATTTTGGCTCCAGATGCAACTCGATATCTCAGCAATTCCCGAAAGGTGCCTTCATTCACGTCCGGAGTGGAGCCATCCATTAAACCGCTATCATCTCGGTGGCCACGCAGAGGTATATTTTGTCTACCCAAAAATATAATAGACTCAATAATAGGACGAATTCGCTCTCGGTTCTCCTTCACCTTCTGAAGACGATGTGCGTTTATTTGATTGACAATTTCATTGTCTGGTGAATGGTAGGTTTTTAGAAATGCCTTTCCTTCAATGACACTCTCTTGGTGATAAACAAGTCTCTAATGGACTTCCAGATCTCCATCCTTGCCCTTAAGCTTTTTAAAATTAGTGAGGGGCTCCGTTACCAATCATCCAAGGCTCATGCCTTTGTTATGACCACCTTTACGATGTTGAGCAAACAATGCACAGTACTTCCAAAACAAACCCTTTTTGGCAGGCGAATACACTAGCCAAGGAAAACTGTCAATATGTTGTTTTGACAAGTTTTATTTGCCGAGTCTCTCCTTCCTTTGAAGTCATGTTCTGAACAGAGAAAGGTAGTTCATATCCAGGAGAAGGTTGCCACGGATTTTCCAATAGCAAGCATTTGGTGTAGTCATTGATTGTTTTTCCACGATGTGTGCCATGTGTCATTCATTTGGATACTGCTGGTTTGAGGTCGGGTATCAACAGACAGTGCCGACACATCAGGATCTGTTTGACAAGATACTGGCTCCACAAATGTACCAGAACAGGATGGGGGGCTAGTGTCAGTTTCTATACTGGAAGAACTTTCTAGTGGTGACTGTGCTCCTGATGACTTTTTTGCACTAGTACTGAAGAAGGAATCTATAGTCCTGCAGTTCACTCTTTTTTGACTCATTTTGATGTTTCTATAATTAAAGCACAAAAGTGCACACCACATAAAGTAATTGACTTTATAGCACAGCACTGCACATTGGTGACATGTACATGTACCATAATTAAACCAAACCAGTGTTTGAATACTGCAATAACACTATACTTGACAGCTGCAATGGGGTGAGATGATGAATATAAAACATGTACTATGTAAACTTACAAGATTACAATATTATAAAATTGACACAATCCCATTATAGTATATCTATAATAATCTTCCTGAATGTGTACACATTGTATAACATTCTCTTGCAGGCTGCACGCTGTGTCCTAATGGTTGGATGCGGCACAATGAGAATTGTTATTACTATTCATCTGGCGGAGAATACAGAACACAGATTGAGAGCCGGGAGGAGTGCGATAGGATGGGGTCCCATCTACTGGTCATAGGGGACCCGGAACAGCAGGTATAGTATAACATGACAATAGATGAAAGTGCAAAAATACAGGGGACTCCATTGTTCCCGCATCTTCATGTTTATCATACAGAAATGACCAGTATGGCTGAGATCACACTGTGACTGTCTCTTTACAATTGGACGTTTACAAATTGTAGACAATCCAAATCTTTAACAAGGTGAAGTATGAAATGATCATGAAGATCAGAGCTCATATGTCAGAAGGAATTTGTTATCTCTCATTGGTGATCCTATTTGGTTCATTTCCACAAATAGATATATATTTTAATGACAACGGTCATTCAAAATCACAAGTACTTTCGGGGAAATTTCTGAGCCTGATGACGGGGACCCAACGTGGCCCTGAAAGTACTTGTGATTTTGAATGACCGTTGTCATTAAAATATATTGAATCTACTTTTGGAGTGCTGGTGACATCTTTTGGAATTAATGAAGATCTGACAGATACTTCACAATGTACTGACACACTGTTCACTGATCTATAATACAAAGTAATACAAGAAGATTACATCCAATGTCCTCTATCATCACCATTCTAGATGTCTTCTTCATTGGGAGAGCCAGGTCTCTATAACAATTGTTGTATTTCTAATGCAGAGAGTGGAACACGCACCAGTCTGTAATGATAGGTAAAACTTAAAGGAGAAATATGGGGTCAGGGCTTTTCCCCATAGTTCTCCTTAGGGTAACGGGAGGACACAAACTAGTGTCCTCCCATCACCCTAAGCTCAGTATACCGCGAGCTACAGCTCACTATATACTGAGACCCCGCAGCCGGAGCGGATCCCGACATTGATGTCGAGATCCGCCCAGCTCCGTAAGTGACAGCTGGCTCTGCCTATCTAGAGGCAGAGCCAGCTGTACCCGCCCCCTCCCCCGTCCGTTCCGCCAGTCAGCGCTGGAGGATCGGAGGGGGGAATCCAGCCCCTCCCCTGTCACGGCAGAGAGCCGTGACAGGATCGAGAAGTAAGCGAACACCGGTATGTGTTCGCTCACCTCCCGATCTATTGAGCTGACCTGTGACAGTCTCATTGTCACAGGTCGGCTAGAACTATGAGGTGAGTGAAAAGCACTCACCTCATAGTTCTCCTTTAAAGTGAATGTAAACCTCCAAATATGTCATATATTACCAGTCTTTAGGTGTGGCAGTTGAATTAGATTACTTTTCTAGATATTTTTTCCTTTGTTTTCTCCCTCTGGCAAATTACTCCCTTCTGTCCCAGGGTGTCTACGCTCCCTCCTCCACTGTATTTATGAAGGGAGCCATGCTTGTTACCCATAGAAAAACCACATCAATGCAAGTGCCGTTAATCAATAAAAAAACACGGCACTGTAATAGTTAATAAACATGTGTGCGATTAGGAGGTGATTTTTAACCAAGTGCTTCTAGGAGTCTCAGTGTGTAAAAATAAAGTGGATCAGTCTATACACATTAAAAAATCCTTCACTTTTTTTACACCTTCATGTGCATTAATACCATTAAGTGACAAATCATATGCGTGAAAAAATTCAGGTGGGTAAACAAAAATACAAACGAAGATAATTGTGAATGACAATTAATTGTGCTAACAAAAAATATATGTAAACAGATAAAGTCTCTGTAATAAACAGCTCCGCCTCAAAGCCAAATGGCAGAGCCTTCCAATGTTCGGTAGAGTAGTGCTTTCCTGGGGTTTGTATTAAGATCAATACATCCCCCTAATAGAGCGCGTACTCACCCCAAACTTTAGGCTGTAACAGACAGCCCTAAACGCTTTGTCTGATGGGACACCGTTACTGCGGCGTCTTTCGTATCTCGTTCTTTACCATCAGTCCTCAGTGTAAAGTATTCCCACAGTCATGCAAAGAAAAAATCTTTCATCGGGTAATAGTTCCAAAGATAGTTTATTTAAAATTTCTTTTAAAATTCAATTGGAAAAATCACATTCGGCCGGTCCGAAAACAAACGTGTTTGGTATGGTAGACCTGCCCCTACATGTTTCGTCACCATCGACGTCCTCAGGGGAATTGCAGGTTTGTCTTTCCATACCAAATCACAGTTTTTTATAGAGCACATCAGAGTTAATACAACAATTGGCCACTAGATGTCTCACTAGCTCCACACAGTGGGATAGTTTCACATCTCCTCAAGCTAGATACAAATTAGACACAGATTGGATACAAAGTAAAAGGTGAGCCATCTCTATAGGCCAGTATCTATATCACTAATCTCATATTCTTCATACATCCCAATACTATTGCATATTTTAATACTTATTGATCTGACATAAAATTAGAAATTTAACAATAAAATGCCTAAAAGCACATATAACACTATTATAAGAAACTAATATATAAAAAACTAGTATATAAAAAATCAGGTGTCCCGTCGCTAATTATCATTTTAATTATTGACTGCTTTTTAAGTAATAAATAATTTTACATTGGTTTTAAAGTCAATAATTAAAAGGATAATTAGAGACGGGTCACCTGATTTTTTATATACTAGTTTTTTATATATTAGTTTCTTATAATAGTGTTATAAGGACTGATGGTAAAGAACGAGATACGAAAGACGCCGCAGTAACGGTGTACCATCAGACAAAGCGTTTAGGGCTGTCTGTTACAGCCGAAAGTTTGGGGTGAGTACGCGCTCTATTAGGGGGATGTGTTGATCTTAATACAAACCCCAGGAAAGCACTACTCTACCGAACATTGGAAGGCTCTGCTATTTGGCTTTGAAGCGGAGCTGTATATTACAGAGACTTTATCTGTTTACATATATTTTTTGTTAGCACAATTAATTGTCATTCACAATTATTTTCGTTTGTATTTTTGTTTACCCACCTGAATTTTTTCACGCATATGATTTGTTACTTAATGGTATTAATGCACATGAAGGTGTAAAAAAAGTGAAGGATTTTTTAATGTGTATAGACTGATCCACTTTATTTTTACACACTGAGACATTTATATACTAGTTTTTTATATATTAGTTTCTTATAATAGTGTTATAAGGACTGATGGTAAAGAACGAGATACGAAAGACGCCGCAGTAACGGTGTACCATCAGACAAAGCGTTTAGGGCTGTCTGTTACAGCCGAAAGTTTGGGGTGAGTACGCGCTCTATTAGGGGGATGTGTTGATCTTAATACAAACCCCAGGAAAGCACTACTCTACCGAACATTGGAAGGCTCTGCTATTTGGCTTTGAAGCGGAGCTGTATATTACAGAGACTTTATCTGTTTACATATATTTTTTGTTAGCACAATTAATTGTCATTCACAATTATTTTCGTTTGTATTTTTGTTTACCCACCTGAATTTTTTCACGCATATGATTTGTTAATTGATGTTATTAATGCACATAAAGGTGTAAAAAAAGTGAAGGATTTTTTAATGTGTATAGACTGATCCACTTTATTTTTACACACTGAGACACCTAGAAGCACTTGGTTAAAAATCAACTTCTAATCGCACACATGTTTATTAACTATTACAGTGCCGTGTTTTTTTATTGATTAACGGCACTTGCATTGATGTGGTTTTTCTATGATTTGTAGTTTACAAACACGTTTATATGGTTATTTGATTCACCTACTAGCGCTGTTAATTTGGTTTAAACATCTTCAGACCCAGCGGTCATTAATACAGCAGCTTGTATTTTAACATCACAATATTGATTTATTTATATTGATGTGTTGACACGATACACTAAAAATTAATCACATTGACTTTGTAGTACTTAATATAAGTAATGTGTTAAGGAAACACTATTTTGGTTTAAATCACTGCCACCTGTATGATATACAGCTAATTGAACTCCTAGCGCTGCTTATCTTGTTATATCATGCTTGTCACCCGGCCTGGACTTTAAACATTATCCGTGAAATGCAAAGAATGTGCTTTATTCCACACGGTGTT
>NW_017309489.1:0-20054 GCF_000935625.1 Nanorana parkeri
TCTCGTACAGTCCCCAACCTACTCCAACTCTCGTACAGTCCATGACATTGTACTCTTATACTTCATCTGCTGATAATCCTCCATATCTGTAAGTGAAAGGCCTTCAATGGATGATCAGTAATAATGATGATGAGCAGATGCAGTTGTATGGTTGTCACACCTACATGTCTATGCAGTTATCTTATAACTTTGGATGAATGTCCCCGTTGTGATCACACACGAGGTTATCTAATCTACCGATGTATTCAGACCTGTATATAGAGCTATGACACAGATCTGGTCACCAGAATGAGAGTCTGAGGAATTGGGTCTGGGGACTGGAAGTGACTGAACCTGATTTGTCTGTCTGAATGATCTTCGCATTCTGTGTAGAAAGGAATGAAAGAAAACTTTCCGTTTCCTGCCATGCAGATGGAATGTGACAATTATTTCATGTGGTGATTGCTGGCGGATCTTTATGACCCATTTCTCCCAGAACATCGTACCGAGTAACTGCTGCTCCAGCAAATACAGGTTCTGCTGATTGTGATGACGATGAAATAATGAAACTATAAATAACCAGAAGAAGAAACAGGAGCAGTAGCCGAGCCGTCACACATAAGACCGACACCTTCCTCTCTTGTAAAGAAGTTTTATTGTGTTTTAAAAATGCGGCCGCGCCGATCTTCCTTCCGAGCCGCCATGGCTCTGCAATGACCCTTCGTGACGCCCGCCATTAACACACGCCAGAGTAACAAACAGGAAACGCAGCCAACGTGTGAAGGCTTTCTGTAGAATTGGTCAGGAAAATGCCACTAAAGTTCTAAGGAAACGTCATTCAAACAAATCTTCCCGTCAGCCTGTAACTTCTTCCGGTAACACACGGGTAACCACAGAGGCCATCACACCCTGGCTATTCATACCGCACGCAGGACTGCTATACACTAAATGCACCACATAGGAGATGGATATAGATATAAATTATGTATACACACAGTCACCCCAAAATTACTGAATCCACGTGACAGCCAAACATCAAACATTTAGAGAAAAGAGAAGATCTGCAAATGGCAGGGGATAAAAATGTTGAGGTCATTCCTTCCTGGCTGCACACTGGGGAATTAGTCAGCTGTATAAACGCAGGCAGACGATCTGCACAAGAAGACATTTCTCGCAATAAAATCCTCCCATGTGAAACCAACCAACTTTCATGGCCTATCCTGCAATGTATGTGTGTACGAGATGGACAACAGGTCCTACATACACTATATTGCCATTAGTATTGGGACGCCTTTACACGCACATGAATTTTAATGTCCGTAGGGTTCAGTATTGGGTTGGCTCCGCCCTCTAATGGCCCCCCAGTCTTAGTCCGTAGGGTTCAGTATTGGGTTGGCTCCGCCCTCTAATGGCCCCCCAGTCTTAGTCCGTAGGGTTCAGTATTGGGTTGGCTCCGCCCTCTAATGGCATCCCAGTCTTAGTCCCTAGGGTTCAGCATTGGGTTGGCTCCGCCCTCTAATGGCCCCCCAGTCTTAGCCCGTAGGGTTCAGTAATGGGTTGGCTCCGCCCTCTAATGGCATCCCAGTCCCTAGGGTTCAGCATTGGGTTGGCTCCGCCCTTTGCCGCTATAACAGCTCCGCCTCTTCTGCGAAGGCATCCACAAGGTTTAGGGGCGTGTCTATGGGAATGTTGGACCATTTGTGGGGTCAGGTACTGATGTTGGGGGAGGGGCTCGCAGTCTTCCCTCTAATTCATCCCAAAGGTGTTCTAGGGGGTTGAGGTCAGGACTCTGTGCGGCCAGTCACGTTCCTCCCCCCCAAACTCCCCCATCCATGTCTTTATGGACCTTGCTTTGTGCACTGGTGCGCAGTCATGTTGGAACAGGAAGGGGCCGTCCCCAAACTCCTCCCACAAAGTTGGGAGCATGAAATTGTCCAAAATGTCTTGGTGTGCTGAGGTCTTAAGAGTTCCCTTCACTGGAACTAAGGGGCGGAGCCCAACCCCAAAACACCCCCCCCACACTTTACACTCGGCACAATGCAGTCAGGCAAGTACCGTTCCCCCGGCAACCGCCAAACCCAGACACGCCCATCGGATTGCCAGAGAAGCGTGATTGGTCCCTCCAGAGAACACACCTCCTCTTCTCTAGAGGCTAGTGGCGGAGCGCGTTACACCGCGGCATCCCACGCTTTGCATTGCACTTGGTGATGTGCGGCTTGGATGCAGCTGCTCGGCCCCCATTCCATGAAGCTCTCTACGCTCTGTTGTTGCGCCAATCTGACGGCCGCATGGAGTTTGGAGGTCTGTAGCTATTGGCTCTGCAGACAGTTGGCGACTTCTGCGCACTGTGCGCTTCATCATGCGCTGACCCCGCTCTGTCATGTGACGCGGCCGACCACTTCCTGGCTGAGTTGCTGTTGTTCCCAGTTGCTTCCACTTTGTTATAATCCCAGTAACAGGCGACCGCGGCGGAATATTTAGTAGCCGGGAAATGTCACGGGAACACCTGAACCCAATGATTGGGAGGGGGCGGGGCGAATATAGTGTATGTGTGTATGAGAAGGACGAAGGTCCTACCTATGTGTGTATGGGATGGATAACAGGCCCTAACCCACAGAGAATGTGCATTACATTTTAGCTGATATAGTAATAACTATAACAATCCATGTAGTAGGGAACAGAGATCCCTCTTGCGCCTTCTCTGTGTGATGTGTTCCAGCGCCAGAGATGTAAACAGGATACAAAGCTCTCAGATGAGGAACAAACAAACAATGTGGGACAGTCTGACCCAAGACGTGATGTGTTGTTGGACCTCCCCGGGGTGTTCCATTATCAGCAGACATAGAAGGCGATATCAAATCTCTTACCGTCCATCACCCCAAACTTGTCATTGCAACTTGAGATGATAATGAAGTAAGCAGAAGCAAGAATGATCTGCTATGGATCATCGGGGGGGGGGCATCAGAGGGGAGGAGCACTGGTGATCGTTCACATGACAACAAGCACTCTTTGGGCAATCGCCATTGGTAGTTTCCACCCCGATAGTCCCAGCGGGAGATCCGCCCCTGCCGCTCATTGTGGATGGAGATATCTCTAAGCCCTCGTTCACACCTTTTTGTAGCGCGTTCTACGCTCGGCGAACGCGCTACAAAACGCTCAAAAATATAAATCGCATTGTAGTCAATGGTCTGGTCCCCACCTCGGCGTATTCCCGCCCGTCCCTAACGCCCTTGCGCGTTTCCATTGGGATACAGCCAAGTAGCCTTCGGAAACGCGCGTTTGTCGCGCGACTTTTTTACAGCGAATCGCGGAATAGGAGTTCCACCGATCTATTGCAGCCAATCACAATGATGCATTATGGAGATCCTCTAAGATTGTGGGCCCTCAGGGGCGGGGCCCTCCTTACCATCTTGTCTTGTCTTCCTTATATTGTACTGCGCTGCGCACACTGTTGGCGCCATATAAATACTATGTAATAATAATCCTAGCCTCTATGCCATCCTACAGGGCAGCACATGTGATGTACATGCATTAGCCCCCCCCTGTCAATGTGTAGCACTGTTACGGACGTGTTGCGATCCATGGACTCAGTTTGGCGGTCTCAGCACACAATCCTGTACAGATAAGAGTATTAATAGCTGAGGAATTCAGTCCAATATCACTGCTACATGTGAAGGGAGAACGAGGACTCTCGTCTTTTTTTGGAGAGGTGTGCGGCTGGAAGACGTCAGGGGGAGACGTGTTGGGCATGTGGTCACGGGTCATGTGCTTGTAGAAGATATGATTTATGGTCTCTATGTAGATGAAAGGTCACCAAACGCTGAAGAGGCATGCTGGTACCTGTAGTGTCAAAGCACCTGGATGGGAACCTGCATGCCTCCGGTCCGAGTTCCAGGTCAGGGGGTCATATAAAGCCGGATGGGTGTCACCTGCAACCACTGGGGCACGACGATGAACAGGACGGAGTGCTGCATAGTTCTGAAGGCTGTGCTGGGTCAAGGCGATGACTTTATGGCAATGACACAGGAAGTTCCCATGTAAGGTATGAAAGGTGTCAGACAATAGAAGACAACAATGGCTCCAGATCCCCTCCAATCATGGGGGGGAGGGGGGGAGGTGAAAGGCTTCAATCTATAGGATACATTCGGATCGGCTATTTCACCTGCTGAGCCAACAGAACCATAACCAGACACAACGGCCGAAACCGGTAAAAACTCAGACAGAACTATTTCCTCCTCGCAGAGCAGACATCAACATGTTCAAAGTCTGAGGGGGGCCACACTTGGATCAGAGGCCCCTTTAAGCCCCCCACACACATACGAGAAGGGCAATTTCAGGTCTTTGCTCAGATCTCCGATAGATCTTCCTCAGACGTCTTCTGTAACCCTCCCCTGCAGCAGTCTAAGGATCCCGAAAGCATCACATTCTAAGGACATGAGGATGCTGAGGGACATTCCATCCCTGCAGTGGAGGAGGAGGAGACAGGCTGGATATAAGCTTTTTTTTAAACCTAGACACAAAGAACCTGCGGGGGATGGGTAGCCCCACTGCAAGGGTTAACAATGTGTTTCTATTGTAGTTTTGTGTTTACGTGTCGGGTTCCTCGGTATGTGGAGGACATTACTGTAGGTTGTCTGGCAGGTTTCCTGTGCATTTCATCAGCTGTGAGAGGTGTGATCCGCCATGAAACATTCCTGCAGAACATATCCGTCATACGGAGCAAAGTCTTGTGACTTGGAAGGTGTGTCTGTGTGATGACATGCGTGTGACATCGCAGGTCTGAGATCCATCACTTTCCATGTAGGACAATGCCGCATTGTTCACAACCTCCCGGCATCCGGCCCATAAACTCTTATTAGTGGCAGCATTGCTCAGCTCCGCAGGCAACAGATGTCCTACATATGGCAGAAAGGAATTGCCACTGTGTGTTCATTGCCACCTGTAAACAGGAAATGTGTGCTGTATTTCTGTAAGCAGGAAGTGTGCCCTGCATTTATGTATACAGGAAGTGTGCCCTGCATTTCTGTAAACAGGAAGTGTGCCCTGCATTTCTGTAAACAGGAAATGTGTGCTGCGTTTCTGTATACAGGAAATGTGCCCTGCCTTTCTGTAAACAGGAAGTGTGCCCTGCCTTTCTGTAAACAGGAAGTGTGCACTGCCTTTCTGTAAACAGGAAGTGTGCACTGCCTTTCTGTAAACAGGAAGTGTGTGCTGCGTTTCTGTAAACAGGAAGTGTGCACTGCATTTCTGTAAACAGGAAGTGTGCACTGCATTTATGTCAACAGGAAGTGTGCCCTGCATTTCTGTAAACAGGAAGTGTGCCCTGCATTTCTGTAAACAGGAAGTGTGCCCTGCATTTCTGTAAACAGGAAGTGTGCCCTGCATTTATGTAAACAGGAAGGGTGTGCTGCGTTTCTGTAAACAGGAAGTGTGCGTTGCATTTCTGTAGGCCCTGGCCTGCTCCTTCACCACCTCACTATCCTGGCAGTTTGGTAAACTGTAGGGTAGCAGTACAGATGCCTCTGTGTAAACCCTGTCCTACCCCACCCCCCACCCCGGGGGGGCAATAGTGTCCTGCCAGCTCTGTGGATTTCATGCTGAATAATATGGGCTTTGCCTGGAGCTGATGATTTGGGAATTGAGGGAGGAGTCCCCGGGGTTGTATGTGATAGTAGTTACAGGAGGAGTGCAGTGTTGGAGCATCATAAGAAGCCTGCGGCCTGCCCGGCACTGCATGTATGTAGTGGACACGTGTACACAGCATGGAATGGGGACGTCACAGGTGTCTCTCCAGCACAATCTGGGTTTCAGGTTCTGCAATCTCCTACGAGTAATGATCGATCAGACTTGAGGCTACTATGACAGCACCATGACAGCCGCACTGCACTATCCTGCCCCCAGACCATGAATGCCAGGCATCCTGAAGGGGCAGTACAGGGCCCAAATGCCCTGAGCAATGACCCCAAACACCCGGAGCTCACTACACACCACTGGCCCGCTGTCTAGGAAAGTAGGCCAACTTGAGCTATTTGTAACATACATGCAGCTCAGCGGCCTCTTCACTATATATATATATATATCCATCTGAGACAAATATACCGGCTCCCCACAGAAGCTTACACTCTAGAGCTGCACTTGTTGGAGAACGATGATCCCGGGAATCCAGCATAGAACAGAAGATTTGTAGGCACATAGACAGAGAGCATCAGGACAGGCGCCATGCAACGGTCAGACCTGCCACATCCTGCGCCGTGTTGGAATGTAGCTGCGTCTATGGAGCTTAGGGAACACATGAGGGGGATCAGCTAGGGTTGGACCAAACATTTTATACAAGTTCAATCCTGAGGAATAATCAAGCTCCGTCCCTGGTGAAGACCTGAACTGTCATTTTATAATTGCCCCCTCCACTAAACTGCCTCAATAAATGGAATTATTAAGAAGCACAAACGGGAGGTACGTGACTATCAGTGCTCAGCGTACATTAGCATGTGTAGAGACGTTTACGTGCAATCCCTGGGATTGGCCTCCATTGACTAGTTCTGTCCGGAGAGGTGCACGCCCTGTGATTAGGTCTGCTCCTACTCTTCTTGTGTTGTCTCTGGAATAAGCTCCGAGGAGATCTCATACATGGAAAGCTACTTTGTTTTCTATTGTCCTCCTGAGTAGCGATGGGGTGGGGCGTGTTCGCAGCTCCACGTGCCGAGCCCGCCAGGAAGCTGACAGCGCCAATCGCAGGCACTGAGACATGTTCCCGGTCCGCAGCTGCAGAGATCGGGGAAATGTCTCAGTACCTGTGATTGGCGCTGCCAGCTTCCTGGCGGGCTCGGCACGTGGAGCTGCGAACACGCCCCACCCCATCGCTACTCCTGAGGATCTGGCTGGAGGATGATGGGATTGTAGGTATGCTGAGTAGACATGTGCGTTTCGTTACGAATCGAAATTCGTATGAATTTTCCTGAAATTCGTAGATTCGGAAGCATCCGAAACCCGAATGGCAGTTTCCGAATTATATCTGAAATACGAAATTCCGTTAACGAATTTCGGATCCGAATTTCTCTGAAACGGGAACTAATATTTCCCCTGTAAATGAGGAACAACATGACAAGATTTATTATTAATGTACAACAATCCAAAGTTACCGCAAATCCAAATTAAATAATCCAAAATGGCAAAGTTAAGAATCGGGTGATCGGGTCAATCAGGGCGCCGCACCTTTGCGAGAGCAATTTGGTAACCAATCGCTGGCCAGAATGAGCGAAGCTTTCACTATGGATTCCTCACAGGCGGAGTGCATTTGGTATGACTCCGCCTGTGACAGGAGGCGGGGTTATAGAGGAGGCGTCGGCTTATGCGGCTCTGCTCCCTCCGGTGCCAACTCGCTTCCTCTAGCGCCGGCTTCGTTGGCACCGCTGATTCTCTCCCGCCTCCCCCGCGGCTCTTCAAGTTCCCCCTTATGCCACCACCGGCCCCGGGAATGGTCACAACTAGGTCTTATTTTCGGGGTAGGTCTTATTTTCAGGGAAACAGGGTATGTATGATACGAGATGCTGGCACTGGAGGATAACAAACTATCTATCACATCGATATTATTGTTCTTTAGTCATATAAAGTTGTGTATTTGGTTTATTTTATCGCTGTCGGGCCTCCTTCCCATAGATAAATGATGACAGCGCACAGCTTGCTGGACCTCAATACTGAACTAAGAAGTCTTAGAATTTGTCATCATTCTGAAACGAGAAGGAAATGTTCTGTGTCGTTGTGTTCAGATACGGCCCATCACCCGCTCGGTGGCCCGGCTCAGGTCTGGCTATGCAGCTGGGATAAGTGGCTCCCTTTGTGTTCCAGGCCGCCATTGTCTACCAGCATCTTCACACCTACAACCCCCCTAATAAAACATGACACATACATGTAGCAGCGTGATGCATCGCCTGCCGAGGAATCCATACTCTGCTTCTCAGAATGAGTCACCTCCCCGGAGACATGACGTATGCGACTCCCCTCCCTTCCAGAGCTGGTACCTGCTGCCAGTCACATACACACTCCCATCCTCCATCACTGTGACATTTAACCCCGGACACACCAAGGAAGATGAGCAAGTGGCCAACACTGAACTACTTTAATCCCTGACGCTTTGCAAGGTCTCGGGGCACATTCAGCCCACACAGCGTGCGTTATTGTGCACATCATGTGTGTGTCGTGTGCTGTGTGAGTGCTGAAATGTGTTCCTATAACTCATTGTTCACTTTGCCCCTTTCAGTTGTCGTCTATGTCCCTCTACGCTGGCACTACACAGGTCAGAAGATGCCGCACAAAACTGCCGCATGTCCTCATTTATTTCAGCACATTGGTGAAGCCACAGGCCTTGTTCTTGGGTGTGAGCCAGACCGGTCCATCCCACGGGTAGTCCATCCCACGGGTAGTCCAGGATAAATCAGGCGGCCTGGCCCTGTGGTAGAGGCCAGTATATAGTATGGACTGCACATGTGTATTATGACTCTTTAGATTGTAAGCTCTTCTGAACAGCTCTCATACTCTGTTATTAATCAGCCACTAAGGAACTGTGATTTGGGCCTTATGGAATATTATACAGAGCAATGAGAAGTACCCCCGGGTCACCCTCAGCCACCAATCAGCTTTCATTAGTCTTCCGGGCCACTGAAAGGAGAACTCTGTGATACATCACCATCATACTGTCACCATCATACTGTCACCATCATACTGTCATACTGTCGGGGACAACATCCACCAACAATGAATGATGCCGGACACAACATCCACCAACAATGAATGATGCCGGACACAACATCCACCAACAATGAATGATGCCGGACACAACATCCACCAACAATGAATGATGCCGGACACAACATCCACCAACAATGAATGATGCCGGACACAACATCCACCAACAATGAATGATGCCGGACACAACATCCACCAACAATGAATGATGCCGGACACAACATCCACCAACAATGAATGATGCCGGACACAACATCCACCAACAATGAATGATGCCGGACACAACATCCACCAACAATGAATGATGCCGGACACAACATCCACCAACAATGAATGATGCCGGACACAACATCCACCAACAATGAATGATGCCGGACACAACATCCACCAACAATGAATGATGCCGGACACAACATCCACCAACAATGAATGATGCCGGACACAACATCCACCAACAATGAATGATGCCGGACACAACATCCACCAACAATGAATGATGCCGGACACAACATCCACCAACAATGAATGATGCCGGACACAACATCCACCAACAATGAATGATGCCGGACACAACATCCACCAACAATGAATGATGCCGGACACAACATCCACCAACAATGAATGATGCCGGACACAACATCCACCAACAATGAATGATGCCGGACACAACATCCACCAACAATGAATGATGCCGGACACAACATCCACCAACAATGAATGATGCCGGACACAACATCCACCAACAATGAATGATGCCGGACACAACATCCACCAACAATGAATGATGCCGGACACAACATCCACCAACAATGAATGATGCCGGACACAACATCCACCAACAATGAATGATGCCGGACACAACATCCACCAACAATGAATGATGCCGGACACAACATCCACCAACAATGAATGATGCCGGACACAACATCCACCAACAATGAATGATGCCGGACACAACATCCACCAACAATGAATGATGCCGGACACAACATCCACCAACAATGAATGATGCCGGACACAACATCCACCAACAATGAATGATGCCGGACACAACATCCACCAACAATGAATGATGCCGGACACAACATCCACCAACAATGAATGATGCCGGACACAACATCCACCAACAATGAATGATGCCGGACACAACATCCACCAACAATGAATGATGCCGGACACAACATCCACCAACAATGAATGATGCCGGACACAACATCCACCAACAATGAATGATGCCGGACACAACATCCACCAACAATGAATGATGCCGGACACAACATCCACCAACAATGAATGATGCCGGACACAACATCCACCAACAATGAATGATGCCGGACACAACATCCACCAACAATGAATGATGCCGGACACAACATCCACCAACAATGAATGATGCCGGACACAACATCCACCAACAATGAATGATGCCGGACACAACATCCACCAACAATGAATGATGCCGGACACAACATCCACCAACAATGAATGATGCCGGACACAACATCCACCAACAATGAATGATGCCGGACACAACATCCACCAACAATGAATGATGCCGGACACAACATCCACCAACAATGAATGATGCCGGACACAACATCCACCAACAATGAATGATGCCGGACACAACATCCACCAACAATGAATGATGCCGGACACAACATCCACCAACAATGAATGATGCCGGACACAACATCCACCAACAATGAATGATGCCGGACACAACATCCACCAACAATGAATGATGCCGGACACAACATCCACCAACAATGAATGATGCCGGACACAACATCCACCAACAATGAATGATGCCGGACACAACATCCACCAACAATGAATGATGCCGGACACAACATCCACCAACAATGAATGATGCCGGACACAACATCCACCAACAATGAATGATGCCGGACACAACATCCACCAACAATGAATGATGCCGGACACAACACCCACCAACAATGAATGAAGCCGGACACAACATCCACCAACAATGAATGATGCCTTGGACAACATCCACTAACAATGAATGATGCCGGGGACAACACCCACCAACAATGAATGATGCCGGGGATAACATCCACCAACAATGAATGATGCCGGACACAACATCCACCAACAATGAATGAAGCCGGACACAACATCCACCAACAATGAATGAAGCCGGACACAACATCCACCAACAATGAATGAAGCCGGACACAACATCCACCAACAATGAATGAAGCCGGACACAACATCCACCAACAATGAATGAAGCCGGACACAACATCCACCAACAATGAATGAAGCCGGACACAACATCCACCAACAATGAATGAAGCCGGACACAACATCCACCAACAATGAATGAAGCCGGACACAACATCCACCAACAATGAATGAAGCCGGACACAACATCCACCAACAATGAATGAAGCCGGACACAACATCCACCAACAATGAATGAAGCCGGACACAACATCCACCAACAATGAATGAAGCCGGACACAACATCCACCAACAATGAATGAAGCCGGACACAACATCCACCAACAATGAATGAAGCCGGACACAACATCCACCAACAATGAATGAAGCCGGACACAACATCCACCAACAATGAATGAAGCCGGACACAACATCCACCAACAATGAATGAAGCCGGACACAACATCCACCAACAATGAATGAAGCCGGACACAACATCCACCAACAATGAATGAAGCCGGACACAACATCCACCAACAATGAATGAAGCCGGACACAACATCCACCAACAATGAATGAAGCCGGACACAACATCCACCAACAATGAATGAAGCCGGACACAACATCCACCAACAATGAATGAAGCCGGACACAACATCCACCAACAATGAATGAAGCCGGACACAACATCCACCAACAATGAATGAAGCCGGACACAACATCCACCAACAATGAATGAAGCCGGACACAACATCCACCAACAATGAATGAAGCCGGACACAACATCCACCAACAATGAATGAAGCCGGACACAACATCCACCAACAATGAATGAAGCCGGACACAACATCCACCAACAATGAATGAAGCCGGACACAACATCCACCAACAATGAATGAAGCCGGACACAACATCCACCAACAATGAATGATGCCTTGGACAACATCCACTAACAATGAATGATGCCGGGGACAACACCCACCAACAATGAATGATGCCGGGGATAACATCCACCAACAATGAATGATGCCGGGGAAAACACCCACCGGCAATGAATGATGCCGGACACAACATCCACCGGCAATGAATGATGCCGGGACAACATCCACCAACAAAGAATGATGCCGGGGACAACACCCACCAACATTGAATGATGCCGGGGACAACATCCACCGGCAATGAATGATGCCGGGACAACATCCACCAACAAAGAATGATGCCGGGGACAACACCCACCAACAATGAATGATGCCGGGGAAAACACCCACCGGCAATGAATGATGCCGGACACAACATCCACCAACAATGAATGAAGCCGGACACAACATCCACCAACAATGAATGAAGCCGGACACAACATCCACCAACAATGAATGATGCCGGACACAACATCCACCAACAATGAATGATGCCGGACACAACATCCACCAACAATGAATGATGCCGGACACAACATCCACCAACAATGAATGATGCCGGACACAACACCCACCAACAATGAATGATGCCGGGGACAACATCCACCAACTATTCTGCAGTGTGAGAAGGTATGGTAGAGACCATACAATGGAGGGAGGGATCTGCTCCAATGTTCAGGAATCCATCAGACTGGAAAAGCTCCACGTGTGATATGATGAAGCATCTCCAACTGGCAGTGGCTCCTCGTCACACACCGGAGGTCCATAGGTGGCTCAACATCCCGAGTAATGAATAGCAGTGCTTGGACACTCCAAATTACAACTAGGACTTACTTCATACCTTCCTACGGTGCACACAAGTATCAGAGGCGGGAAGTCAGCTGTTTTCTGACCATTTTAGGTGAAAGGTCCAGTCAGAGCACCTCAAGTGTCAAATCAAAGGGTACGCGTGGTATTACACCCTAATGGGGCCCCCAAATAATATGGATAATGACTCCAATAGGCCTGTACTGACCCATCAGATACCTCCCTGGTGAAGTGACAGGCCGGTCCCCAGCATTGACTGGTTGTGTCCTTTGTTTGGGAGCATTGGTTGGGCCCCTTGGACATCATCCAGGCCCGGGGGTTAGGTTGTCTTGTAGATAATCCGGTCTGCACCATAACATTATTCCTAATAACGTATCGCTGTATCTTGCTGCACTCCTTACCGGATAGAAAATGGAAACCCGTCTGATCCAGGTGGGCGCTCGCCATGACCACCGATGGCACCGTGTAATAACATGAAGTCCAAGAACGTCACCAGCACTCCAATATAAAGGTGAAGAAGGGATAGCTTTATTGACACATATTTGTCATACAATACAAGCGCTTTATGGTGGGTCCCCTTCATCAGGCTCAGAATGACAAAGCATGGCACAGACAACACCACTTGTATAGACATAACGCCTGAGAACAGAAGAACCTCCTGTGATTGCTCCATGTTATTTATCCGTTATCTTTACCACTAGGATTGTATTGTTCCTATTCAGGCCCGGCGCTACCGCAAGGCAAGTCAGGTGGCCGCCTTACGGCGCTGCAGGGTGAGGGCGGAAAAAACAGGGCATTTTGACAAGTACTTGCCAAAATGCCCCGATGTTTGCGCTATGTTTTTTTTTTCACTTACCTTCGGTGCGGGAGAGCAGCGGCGAGTCAGCGCTGGTCCAGGGGGAGGAGCTCCAGGTGTGGTCCTAATTTAGCTGGCCGGCGACTGCCTGAGGATCCCGACACGCCCGGCACCTCAGGCAGTCGCCGGCCAGCTAAATTAGGACCCCCACCTGGAGCTCCTCCCACCGGATCAGCGCTGACTCGCCGCTGCTCTCCCGCGCCGAAGGTAAGTGAAAAAAAAACAAAAAACATAGCGCAAACATCTGTTTTGACAAGTACGGTCGGAGGCGCAAAAATGCACCTTGCCTGTGTAGGCAGGAAACCTAGCACCGGCCCTGGTTCCATTTGTTGGAGGAATTGCTTCTGATCCGCGTGGTCCTCTCGAGCCGCTATGACAGCTGTCATTCCTCCGGTCCGTTCGGCGCATGCACTGATCGGCCGGAGTTTCACATTCCAGCAATCGCAACCAACTGAAGCGGCTTGCTTTCCACATTAGGCGGAAGTGCCGGTGGTGGGGGCGGAGCTTAGCTATAGCATTATGTTGGCATGACGACAAACTGCTGTTTGGATAGCTTAACGGCCGTGACAGCGGTGCGCGCCTTCTCCATCACTGTAAGTGTTTTTTGAATCTATTATTGCGGGAAAGCAATCACAGGGACGGGAGGTTCTTCTGTTCTCAGGCGTTATGTCTGTACAAGTGGTGTCGTCTGTGCCATACTTTGTCATTCTGAGCAGTGGCGTAAGCGACCGCTATGGGGCCCGGGCACAGGGGGGCCCCAGCCAGGGCATCCCTCTGATGCCGTGTGGGCCGCCTGGGTCGCTATGGCATGTAAGGGTGCTGGCTGTCACTGACACAGCTCAGCAGCGGCGTTTCCCCCTCATAATCGCTGTGTCAGTGACAGCCGGCAGAAGAGGCCGGCATTCGCAGTGAAGGAGGAGGCGGTGCCTGCCTAAGAGCAACCCCGCCTTCCTCTTACATCACTGGCCAGCGACGTAAGAGCAGGCGGGGCCAGTGATGTAAGAGAAGGCGGGGCCCGGCGACCACGGAGGTGGACAGCGCTGACAGGTAAGAGGTGTGCAGCCCATCTGAGACCCCGCAGAGCCCACCATAGAGAGTCTATGGTGGGCTCTGCAGGGTCACTCTCAGGTGGGCTCTGCAGGGTCACTCTCAGGTGGGCTCTGCAGGGTCACTCTCAGGTGGGCTCTGCAGGGTCACTCTCAGGTGGGCTGTTTGGTATATGAGGTGGGCTCTGCAAGGGGCATAACTAGCAATCACGGGGCCCCATACAAAATTCTGCTATGGGGCCCTGTGATTTCTAGTGACGCCGCTGATTCTGAGCCTGATGAAGGGGACCCTGTGAGGCCCGGAAAGCGCTTGTATTGTATGACAAATATGTGTCATGTGTGTGTGTCAGGCATGGCGGCCACGTGGCCCTTTATGTAAATAGTGATCTGCTGCCTCAAGAGCTGGTTTCCTGGTTACAGATTGGCAGTAAGATGCGTGCCGTGCACATCAGACATCCGTGTCATGAATCCGCACACACACATTATACATCACACTTGTCCAGCGAGTCAAGGGCCGTAATCCGGTCAGACCGGAAATACAGAGAGGCCGGCTGTCTGGAGGAACCACAACAGCCAATAAGATTCCTCCTCTCATTCACTCACATGAAAAGAAGAATTTGGTTGGCTGCTGTAGGTGTCTCCTTCAAAAAGATAAGGAATGTTCCAGATTTGGGTGAAACGCGTCAGTAAAAGGCCTGGCTAGGTATAAACCATCGTGTGATTAATAATACAATGATTTATATGTTGAAGAACATGGAGTGTGTCTCGTGTGATGTTTGCAGAGAGATGGGGGATCCCATGTTAGGTGTCACCCCCTGCCGGTAGATACAAGTTAGAGGTTGCAGAGCGGCGCTTGCTTCCATGGGACCTCATACTATATTTATACCCCGGTAGTACTACGGCACACGGCTTTTCCACCAATGTGGATTCAGAGTCACGCCAGGCTGGAGGAATTTACTAACCACACAGCACACGCTGACAGGAGCAGACTGACCATAGTCACACAAATGTGCTATTACCAGATGTGGCATGATTGTATAAACACCTTCCCCGATACACACGGTACCGCAAAGAACATGCAGATGTCTGTGTTGTATCATTCTCTCCATGGGTTCTATCATCCTGTCCATGGGTCCTATCATCCTGTCCATGGGTCCTATCATCCTGTCCATGGGTCCTATCATCCTGTCCATGGGTCCTATCATCCTGTCCATGGGTCCTATCATCCTGTCCATGGGTCCTATCATCCTGTCCATGGGTCCTATCATCCTGTCCATGGGTCCTATCATCCTGTCCATGGGTCCTATCATCCTGTCCATGGGTCCTATCATCCTGTCCATGGGTCCTATCATCCTGTCCATGGGTCCTATCATCCTGTCCATGGGTCCTATCATCCTGTCCATGGGTCCTATCATCCTGTCCATGGGTCCTATCATCCTGTCCATGGGTCCTATCATCCTGTCCATGGGTCCTATCATCCTGTCCATGGGTCCTATCATCCTGTCCATGGGTCCTATCATCCTGTCCATGGGTCCTATCATCCTGTCCATGGGTCCTATCATCCTGTCCATGGGTCCTATCATCCTGTCCATGGGTCCTATCATCCTGTCCATGGGTCCTATCATCCTGTCCATGGGTCCTATCATCCTGTCCATGGGTCCTATCATCCTGTCCATGGGTCCTATCATCCTGTCCATGGGTCCTATCATCCTGTCCATGGGTCCTATCATCCTGTCCATGGGTCCTATCATCCTGTCCATGGGTCCTATCATCCTGTCCATGGGTCCTATCATCCTGTCCATGGGTCCTATCATCCTGTCCATGGGTCCTATCATCCTGTCCATGGGTCCTATCATCCTGTCCATGGGTCCTATCATCCTGTCCATGGGTCCTATCATCCTGTCCATGGGTCCTATCATCCTGTCCATGGGTCCTATCATCCTGTCCATGGGTCCTATCATCCTGTCCATGGGTCCTATCATCCTGTCCATGGGTCCTATCATCCTGTCCATGGGTCCTATCATCCTGTCCATGGGTCCTATCATCCTGTCCATGGGTCCTATCATCCTGTCCATGGGTCCTATCATCCTGTCCATGGGTCCTATCATCCTGTCCATGGGTCCTATCATCCTGTCCATGGGTCCTATCATCCTGTCCATGGGTCCTATCATCCTGTCCATGGGTCCTATCATCCTGTCCATGGGTCCTATCATCCTGTCCATGGGTCCTATCATCCTGTCCATGGGTCCTATCATCCTGTCCATGGGTCCTATCATCCTGTCCATGGGTCCTATCATCCTGTCCATGGGTCCTATCATCCTGTCCATGGGTCCTATCATCCTGTCCATGGGTCCTATCATCCTGTCCATGGGTCCTATCATCCTGTCCATGGGTCCTATCATCCTGTCCATGGGTCCTATCATCCTGTCCATGGGTCCTATCATCCTGTCCATGGGTCCTATCATCCTGTCCATGGGTCCTATCATCCTGTCCATGGGTCCTATCATCCTGTCCATGGGTCCTATCATCCTGTCCATGGGTCCTATCATCCTGTCCATGGGTCCTATCATCCTGTCCATGGGTCCTATCATCCTGTCCATGGGTCCTATCATCCTGTCCATGGGTCCTATCATCCTGTCCATGGGTCCTATCATCCTGTCCATGGGTTCTATCATCCTGACATGGGTCCTATCATCCTGTCCTTGGGTTCTATCACCCTGTCCATGGGTTCTATCATCCTGACATGGGTTCTATCATTCTGTCCATGGGTTCTATGATCCTGACATGGGTCCTATCATCCTGTCCATGGGTTCTATCATCCTGTCCATGGGTTCTATCATTCTGTCCATGGGTTCTATCATCCTGCCCATGGGTTCTATCATCCTGACATGGGTTCTATCATTCTGTTCTTGGGTCCTATCATCCTGTCCATGGGTTCTATCATCCTGTCCATGGGTTCTATCATCCTGTCCATGGGTTCTATCATTCTGTCCATGGGTTCTATCATCCTGTCCATGGGAGGACGGAGGTCAGATAGAAGACTGAGGGGAGGACGGAGGTCAGATAGAAGACTGAAGGGGAGGACGGAGGTCAGATAGAAGACTGAGGGGAAGACAGAGGTCAGATAGAAGACTGAAGGGGAGGACGGAGGTCAGTTGTTTCCATGGACAGACATCTAATAGTACAGTGAATGCTGTGACAACCCGAATGTTGTGTAAATGAGTATATTCCCTCACACACACAGAATGATTGTTCATAGTCCGTAGATAGATGGCGTCATATCCCTTGACCACACACCTTCCTCAGTCCCCCAACAGTCACGTCTCATGCACTGAATGCTGCCTTCTTCCAGCTGAATGTACAGTCCATGCACAGTGTGAAGGGAATATGCTAATGAGCGAGGAGCGGGTTGTCTGAGATCACAGCCAATGAGAGCTGTAAGGGGAGCTCACACCCCTTCAGTATAAAACCGCGTGAGACGTCCGCAGCGCAGACATAGAGAGGAAATAGCTTGGATACAAAATATCAGGATTACTGACGTCACATCTACACTCATTACTGGACCATAAGAGACGCGGGACATCATGGAGTCTGGAGGCAAGGTAAGGGTTAACCGGTCCATCATATACTGTCACATACTCCCCACCAGGGACGGACAACATTAACTAATGTGTTTCTTTATGTAGAGTAGTTGTCCTGCAATTTATACTATTATGGGAGAGATGACGACATGTGACCCCGGAAAGGGTTACAGAGGATGCTGTAAAGGGGTCCCATGGCGCTGTGAATGGAGCTCTTTGTTTATATCATGTCACAGAGGACCGGGTGACCCCCCCCTGGCTCTCGGGACTCCATCAGCAGCTCTGGGGACTGCTGGGCTCTTCGGTGGGCTACTGAAGACCCTTTGACGTTTGGTTGCTAGCAGTGTAATGGCTGTGGGGTGGACCCATGATGTTTTAGGTGGTCTTGTTGTATGTGATAGGAGGGGGGCAGTGTAATGGCTGTGGGGTGGACCCATGATGTTTTAGGTGGTCTTGTTGTATGTGATAGGAGGGGGGCAGTGTAATGATGGCCGGGGAGGGGGATGGGGGTCAGCATACAGCTGGGAAAGTAGTTAGAACTACGTATAATGGGCAGCAGGTTAGAGACGGCAAACTCAATAGACATGTATGTGAAAGACAAGGCCCGCGTATTATCTGTAACATGTATGATGATTATTAGGTGTGACGATATCCTGGTGGCACTGAGCTGCTCCATTGTATCATGAAGAATAAGGTGTAGTCACAGTGTGTATACGGAAGATCACCCTGGGACGGAATACAGTCTCATTATTGCATTATGGAGGTTTGGGTCAGTTTGTAGAAATGTGTTACTGAAGGGTCCATGATCACAGTATTATTATTATACGGGAGTTATATAGCGCCAGCAGTGTGCGCAGCGCTGTACAATATAAGGAAGACATTACAGTCACAAGACAAGACGGTGAGGAGGGCCCTGCCCCGGAGAGCTTACAATCTACAAGATAGTACCGTGTTTCTCAGAAAATAAGACTCAAAAAAACACACACTGGGTCTTATTTTCGGGGGAGGTCTTTTTTTTTTTAATGTACAACAATCCAAATTAAATAATCCAAAATGGCAAAGTTAGGAATCGGGTGATCGGGGCAATCAGGGCGCCGTACCTTTCCAAGAGCAATTTTGGCAACCAATTTGGTAACCAATCGCGCTTTCACTAGTATTCCTCACCGGCGGAGTGAGTTTGGTATGACTCCGCCTGTGACAGGAGGAGGCATCGGCTTGTGCGGCTCTGCTGCCGCCTCGCTTCCTCTAGCGCCGGCTTCGTTGGCACCGCTGATTCTCTCCCGCGGCTCTTCAAGTTCCCCCCTTATGCCGCCACCGGCCCCGGGAAAGGTCACAACTAGGTCTTATTATCGGGGAAACAGGGTATAGAAGCCTCTATCCTGACTCCCGGCCGGCACTACGCAGGGTAACCACCCTAGCAATGCACCCCCTTCCTCCGGGCCTGTAACCGCCAACGCCACCGCTGTGTCATAGTATGGTGACCGCTGGCATGGAAGTCTTACTGGTCCCGGGCTGACGGTAATTCTCCCGGAACACAATGGAGATCCGTCATTTCTTCCACGTCTCCTCACTAGAAGGATGTGAGACCTTTCCCCCAATGTTCTAGAGAAAGGAGTTCTCAGGGCCAGGAATGCATGTTGTGTTATTCTATCCACACGTCAGGAAACCGGCAAGAAAACATGATTCCCTCAGGGGTGACAAGCTAGCGGGGGCACCAGTCCTATTATTCTACTACATCAGCAACCGGGACACAAGGATGGAGGTCAGAGGGACACAAGGATGGAGGTCAGAGGGACACAAGGATGGAGGTCAGAGGGACACAAGGATGGAGGTCAGAGGGACACAAGGATGGAGGTCAGAGGGACACAAGGATGGAGGTCAGAGGGACACAAGGATGGAGGTCAGAGGGACACAAGGATGGAGGTCAGAGGGACAC